>NC_092721.1:5219583-5289583 GCF_047496885.1 Scyliorhinus torazame
AACAGAAAGTAGTTGAGGCCAAAACTTTGTGTAATTTCGAGAAGGAATTAGATACAGCCCTTGGGACTAAAGGGACCAGCCATGATCAGAATGAATGGCGGAGCAGGTTCGAAGGGCCGAATGGCCACCTCCTGCTTCTGTTTTCTATCTTTCTCTGTAAGTTTGGGTGGGACAATAGAACTGAGGCCAGGTGTGGACGTGGACCAAAAGAAGGAACATTGGAACAGATCTTCAGCGATAACCTGGGTGTCCCCAGGCACAACCATCGCACTAAGCGGGGACCCCGGGTTCCCAGCTCAGAGAAGATATCCACATCGAGTGACCACAGCCTGGCCAAGCTGAGTCACCAAGTGCGGGTAATACCCAGAGCTTCACGGTCAGTCTGAATCGCATTTCCCGTGAGTGAGAGGATTGTGAATAAAATTGGGTTGAACTGTGAACCTGATTTGTCCTTTGTTCGTCTCATAAGTAAAGGCACTGGGGTAAAACGTTTTGCTAACAAACTGGTCCAAGTGCTTGATAATTTACAGGCAACAGTGCGTAATGGAGTGGTGCAATGGTTAGCACTGCTGCCTCAGGGCGCCGAGGTCCCGGGTTCGATCCCGGCTCTGGGTCACTGCCTGTGTGGAGTTTGCACATTCTCCCCGTGTCTGCGTGGGTTTCGCCCCCACAACCCAAAGATGTGCAGGGTAGGTGGATTGGCCGCGCTAAATTACCCCTTAATTGGAAAAAATATATATTTTTTAATTTTAAAGCTTGTGATGGTGTGTGCGACAGTGGGTGTGTGTGTGTATGTGTGTGTGTGTGTGACGGTGGATGTGCGTGTGTGACAGTGTGTGTGTGTATGTGGGTGCGTGTGAGAGACAGTGGGTGTGTGTGTGTGACAGTGGACGTGTGTATGTGACAGTGGGTGTGTGTGTGTGACAGTGGATGTGTGTGTGTGACAGTGGATGTGTGTGTGTGACAGTGGATGTGTGTGTGTGACAGTGTGTGTGTGTATGTGACAGTGTGTGTATGTGACAGTTTGTGACAGTGTGTGTGTGTGACAGTGTATGTGTGTGTGTGACAGTGGACGTGTGTATGTGACAGTGGATGTGTGTGTGTGTGACAGTGGACGTGTATGTGTGTGTGACAGTGGGTGTGTGTGTGACAGTGGACGTGTGTATGTGACAGTGGGTGTGTGTGTGTGTGTGACAGTGGGTGTGTGTGTGTGTGACAGTGGGTGTGTGTGTGTGTGACAGTGGACGTGTGTATGTGACAGTGGGTGTGTGTGTGTGACAGTGGGTGTGTGTGTGTGACAGTGTGTGTGTGTGACAGTTTGTGACAGTGTGTGTATGTGACAGTTTGTGACAGTGTGTGTGTGTGACAGTGTGTGTGTGTGTGACAGTGGGTGTGTGTGTGTGACAGTGTGTGTGTGTGTGTGACAGTGGGTGTGTGTGTGTGACAGTGTGTGTGTGTGTGTGACAGTGTGTGTGTGTATGTGACAGTGTGTGTGTGTGTGACAGTGTGTGTGTGTGTGTGACAGTGTGTGTGTGTGACAGTGTATGTGTGTGTCTCAGTGGGTGTGTGTGTGTGACAGTGTGTGTGTGTATGTGACAGTGTGTGTGTGTGTGACAGTGTGTCTGTGTGTGTGACAGTGGACGTGTGTATGTGACAGTGGGTGTGTGTGTGTGACAGTGTGTGTGTGTGTGTGTGTGTGTGACAGTGTGTATGTGACAGTGGGTGTGTGTGACAGTGTGTGTGTGTGTGACAGTGGACGTGTGTGTGTGACAGTGGACGTGTGTGTGTGACAGTGTGTGTGTGTGTGTGACAGTGTGTGTGTGTGTGTGTGTGTGTGACAGTGTGTATGTGACAGTGGGTGTGTGTGACAGTGTGTGTGTGTGTGTGACAGTGTGTGTGTGTGTGTGTGTGTGTGTGTGTGACAGTGTGTATGTGTGTGTGTGACAGTGGGTGTGTGTGTGTGACAGTGGACGTGTGTATGTGACAGTGTGTGTGTGTGTGTGTGTGACAGTGGACGTGTGTATGTGACAGTGTGTGTGTGTGTGTGTGTGTGACAGTGTGTGTGTGTGTGTGTGTGTGTGACAGTGTGTATGTGTGTGTGTGACAGTGTGTGTGTGTGTGTGTGACAGTGGGTGTGTGTGTGACAGTGGAAGTGTGTGCTTGTCGGTGGGTGTGTGTATGTGTGAATGTGTCTGTTTTGCGAGTGTGTGTGTGTGTGTGTGTGTGTGACAGTGTGTATGTGTGTGTGTGACAGTGTGTGGGTGTGTGTGTGACAGTGTGTATGTGTGTGTGACAGTGGGTGTGTGTGTGACAGTGGAAGTGTGTGCTTGTCGGTGGGTGTGTGTATGTGTGAATGTGTCTGTTTTGCGAGTGTGTGTGTGTGTGTGTGTGTGTGTGTGTTTGTTTCCTTCCGTGTCACTGTGGGTTTGTGAGGTCACAGCACACTGAGCGAGTGCGCGGTCAATTCCAGCCCCACTTGACCCGGAGTCCAACACAAGTGAAATTAAATTTATTTAAAATATCCGAGGTCCTTGGCTGAGACAATAAACTACAGTCACCTGGGCCGGGATTCTCCCCTACCCGGCGGGGCGGAGGATCCCGGCGGGATGGAGTGGCGGGAACCAATCCGGCGTCGGGCCGCCCCAAAGGTGCGGAGTCTCCGCATCTTTAGGAGCCAAACCCTCACCTTGAGGGGCTCGGCCCGCGCCGGAGCGGTTTCCTCTCCGCCGGCTGGCGGGAAAGGCCTGTGGCGCCACGCCAGCCGGGGCCGACAAGTCTACGCCGGGCGACGCGGGTCAGCGCATGCGCGGGAGCAGCAGCGGCTGCTGATGTCATCCCCGCGCATGCACAGGGGAGGGGGTTTCCTCCGCCTCCGCCATAGTGAAGACCGTGGCGAAGGCGGAAGAAAAAGAGTGCCCCCACGGCACAGGCCCGCCTGCGGATCGGTGGGCCCCGATCGCGGGCCAGGCCACTGTGGGGGCTCCCCCGGGGCCAGATCGCCCCGCGCCCCCCCAGGACCCCAGAGCCCGCCCGTGCCGCCTTGTCCCACCGTTAAAAAGGTGGTTTGATTCACGCCGGCGGGACAGGCATTCCAGCAACGGGACCTCGGCCCATCGCGGGACGGAGAATCGGCGGGGGTGGGGCCACCCACCGGCGCGATTCCCGCCCCGCCGAATCTCTGGTGGCGGAGACTTTGGGACACGGCGGGGGCGGATTCACGCCAGCCCCCGGCGATTCTCCAACCCTGGAGGGGGGTCGGAGAATCCCACCCCTGGTCTGTAACTTTAACACAAGTAACCTTTTATTCTGTACAGTATAATAATTAAACTGACAGTGTAGCTGACTATCCGCTGCTCATTTCCCAACCCTCCCCCTTCCTAACTCTCCCCACTCTCTATACTCACACACTCTCTATACACACACACTCTCTATACACACACACTCTCTATACACACACACTCTCTATACACACACACTCTCTATACACACACACTCTCTATACTCACACACAAAACACAGAGCGGAAAGGGTGGTGGAAAGGGAAAGAAAATAAAAGGATAAGGATCTTTGATGTACTGATTACTTCCAGTTAATGTCGTTTTGAAGTTCAGGCTTTCTCTGGCGAGGTTGTCTACCTTCTCTGCAGACTCAGCATCATTCCCGGTTCACAGTAAAGGATGTGCCGGGCACTCACTTTCACTTTAGCAGGAGAGAGAAAGGGAATTCCTTTCACTTCCAAGGTCTAAACACTTCTGCTAGGTTCTCTCAGAAAGCATCATGCAGGGACCAATCACTCACTGTTGTCAGGCAGAATACTGTCCCTGGCCAACCCACTGGTTCCATAAGAAGTCTTACAACACCAGGTTAAAGTCCAACAGGTTTTTTTCAAATCACTAGCTTTCGGATCACAGCTCCTTCCTCAGGTGAAGGACCTGGTTGTCAGTTAACCAATTGAACTGACTCTCTCCAAACCTGCTTCTGAAGATCCACTCAATGCCGAAGAGTCTGGCTTCTCCTCTCCAAAATACAAAACCGAGGACACAGTGTCCTGACGAGCAGGCTGTTCTTAAAAAAATTTGGAGTAACCAATTATTTTTTTCCAATTAAGGTGCAATTTAGCGTCGCCAATCCACCGACCCAACATCTTTGGGTTGTGGGGGTGAAATCCATGCAGACACGGGGAGAATGTGCAAATTCCACACAGACAGTGGCCCGGGTCCAGGATCGAACCTGGGACCTCGGCGCTGTGAGGCAGCAGTGCTAACCACTGCGCCACCGTGCTGCCCTAAGCAAGCTGTTTCAACTATTGAGTCTTCTGCTTAAAGGCGCATCCTTATTATGGGTCCAAAAACAATAAAAATGGGAACAAAGTAAATAAACAGGAAGGACGCTTCCATACCTCCCCCTTAGAGGAATAAAACGAGGTTTTAGCACAAGGGATGTGACACAAATCTCACATCCATTCATCCTTCCATTCCCACTACGTAAATTCCCCCAAATCTTATATCTGCCACTTATCAACACTTAAACTCGTGACAATACACCTGCAATAATATTGTCCTTCCCAGGAATATGCAGAATTCTTACGTTGAAATGCTGTAGCAATAAACTCCAACGGAACAATCTTATAACAATAATAATCTTTATTATTGTCACAAGTAGGCTTACATTAACACCGCAATGAAGTTGCTGTGAAAATCCCCTAGTCGCCACATTCCGGCGCCTGTTCGGGTACACTGAGGGAGAATTCAGAATATCCAAATTATCTAACAGCACGAGCTGGATTCTCCGCAGGTCTGCGCTAAAATCGCGTTAGCGCCTGAATCGGGCCCGCGGCGTGGCTGGGGGGCCATTGCCAACGGCCCTCCCAGCGATACTCCGGTTCCGACCGGCCGAATTCCCGATACCGTGGTTCTAACCACGACTGGCCGGTCGGGACTCAGTCCGGGGCCGCCCTGGTGGTGGACAGGGGGGGGTCAAGCACGGATGGGGGGGGGGGTGGCCAGATGGAGTGGCGCGGGGCCGATGGGCGGGACCTTGTTTGTTGGTCCAGGTCCGCTGGCTGAGTCCACCATCGTGTTCGGCTGCCGGCGAGCGCATGTGCGGACTCAGAACTGGAAGTGCAAGGGCCCGTATCCGCAGGAGAATCACCCCGGGTCCCTGCCAGCCCCCTGCAGGTAAGTGAATCCCTCTTTATTTTTTTCAGAAAAGTCTGGAGTGAAACGTCGGCATGGGGACATAGTCCCATTTCTGGAGAATCCAGCCCCACGTCTTTCGGGACTGTGGGAGGAAACCGGAGCACCCGGAGGAAACCCACGCAGACATGGGGGGAACGTGCAGACTCCACACAGTCAGTGACCCAAACCAGGAATCGAACCTGGGACCCTGGAGCTGGGAAGCAACAGTGCTAACCACTGAGCTACTGTGCTGCCCCAATCTTGCGTTCTAGTGTTAAAAGTTCTTCCACAAACTCAAGCGGATTCTGGTCAGTTTAGACTAAACTTTGTTTATTATCATGCCGGACATGAACTTCAAAATGCTGAAGGGCTGGTAGCAATGCTAAGGCTTTCTTCTCAATGGTGCAGGAATTTCTTTGGCACAGACTGACTCCTTTGAAAAGTATCCCACCGGCCTCTCTATTCCTGACTCGTCATCCTGTAGTAACACGGCCCCCACCCCCAGGTCGCCGGCATCCATGGCCATTTTAAAGAGTTTGGAAAAACCAGGGGCTGGCAGCAATGGTTCACTTACCGATATGGCCACAATTTCTGTTTGGCATTCTGCGGTCAAGACCGTTTTTTTGTTTGTTGCTGCAATATATCAGTCAACGGTACCGCTATGGTAATAAAGTTAGGTACAAATTTTCTACAGAATCCACACATGCCTTGGAACCTCAGAATCTCCTGTTTAATTTGGGAAGGGGGAAATCTAGCCATGCCCTTTGACAGCTCTGGGTGCCTCTCATTCCTGTCCCACAATTTGTCCTGGGCAGGTCACCTTTACTTTGACAAACCCGTCTTTGGTCAAATTGATGCCTCAATTGGATAATTGCAGTTGTTTAAATAACTTCTCCAATTGTCCCTCAAATCTGAACGACATCACCTTCCACTGATCCAATCCCCTTGGAAAGCAGATATCGCTTTAGCTCTAACCTGCCAATACCCTTTTAATAGATCGATTTGTGAAAGGCATGAGACGCAGCCTATCCTATCGATATCATCTTCCAACATGGAAATCGCATACAAATCCGTTTTGGTGATGACATTGACCTTCCAGTAATCGATACAGAACCGCTTCTCCCATCTGGCTGAGGTACTAACATGACCGGCGAACTCCAGCTACTCATTGGCTCAATGAAGTGGTTCTCCAACATGTATCGGATTTCTGCCTCTATCTGAGCCAGTCTCTGTGGGTTCAGTCGATATGGATGCTGCATTATCGGGTTGGAGTCGCCTGTGTCTACATCGGGTTCAGTTAATGAAGTACACCCCGGTGAGTCCCCACAAATCTTCTTAGAACTTCTTGTTACTCTTCTAAGTATACAAACTCATTTCGAACTGTTCTAGTTTTACCATATTTGCTAGTCGTACCACAGGAGGGTCACTCTGTCAACTGTCGACCTCTTCCCCTACCTCACTCTTACTATCTCTGTCCCCTTCCACTACCTTCACCTCCTGACACTGGTACATTCCCATCATCTTCCATACGATGATTTTTTCCCAACATATTTACGTGGCATAATCAGTCCTTCTTCCTAAGGTCTGCCACCTTCCTCACCCCCCTAACTTATAGGGGCTGCTAAATTTCACCCTAAAAAAGGAACAATCCCAGTACCTCATGTCGGGTTTGGAATGTTCTGGACCTGGCATGTTTGTCTGCCCACATTTTCATTCTTGCTCCCAAAACATTTAAATGCTCTCGAGCTACCTGATAATCTCCCGTGAGTCTTTCCAGAAATGTGGACACGTAATCCAACATTTCATTCTGTTGTTTTAGAAACGTCTCTCTCATCAACTTTAATGGACCCCGTACTTCATGGCCATTGATCAAGTCAAATGGGCTCAATCCCAGTAGATTCATTCAGAGATTACCTGGTGGCAAACAGTTAAAAATCCAATCCCATGTCCTAATCTCTTGGGCATCCATGGCAATCGGCCCTAATCACGGAGCAGACTCGATGGGCCGAGAGGCCTAATTCTGCTCCAATGTCTTATGTTTTATGGTTTCGAGAGTCTGATGATATCTCTCCAAAGCTCCCTGAGTTTGTGAGTGATTGGGGGGTCGACTTTAATTGTTTGAAACCTAAGCTACAAATTATGCCCTGGATAGTTTCAGACAAAGTTACAACCCTGGTCAGGTTGTACATGTAAAGGTCGGCCATAGTGTGTGCAGGACTGCATCAACTTTTTCACGACTATCTCAGCTGTCATCGTTTTTAAAGGTATAGCTTCCGGAAATCAGGTGGTCATATCCGTGACCATAACAATGCCTGCTTTCGTTTTAGGCAATGATCCTACACAATCTACCGATACCCGAATAAAAGGTTCTTCGAACACTAGTTGAGGTATCAACGGTGCTGGTCTAATCACATGTGGTTTACCTGCTACCTGTTGGGTATGACAGGTTCTCCAGAATTCTCCAGACTACACCCTGAGGCAGTCCTGGCCAGGAAAAGTGCCTGTTCACTGATGACTGAATTTTCTGAATTCCCACATGTCCCGCCATTGGTATCTCATAAGCTACCCGCAATATTTCCCTACAATATTTGAGTGGTACCACTATCTGATGAACAACCGTCCAGTTCTCGTACACAGGTGTATGAGGACGTCTCTACTTTTTTCGTATTCAAATCTTAACGTAATAGCACTCTGGTACCCTTCAGTCTCAACTTCTGAGAGCTGACTGCGGTAATCTATGTAACTTTAGGTCTGCCTCCTGGGCCTCAACTAATAAAGTCCTTCGTAATATTCTCGTCGTAAGGATAGTTTTGGCTATTCTACATTCCAATGATGGTGTAAGTTCTATCTCGGGTGGTGGACTTTGTTTAGCGATTGCCCTGATCACCACCACATATGACAGAAAACATCTGGAAATTGTTCCTCCAACCTATCTTCCCTCGGACTCTGTAATCATGGGTGAAGCTACAACCTTCATTCCTGCCAAATAATGTGCATGTGTCGGTGGGTGTTTGCGTGTGTCAGAGCGTGCTTATGGGTTTGTGTGTGCCAGGGAATGTTTGTGCATGTGTCGGTGGGTGCTTGTGAGTGTCAGAGTGTGTTTGTGTCGATGGGTGTTCGCATGTCTGAGCATGTGTATGTGTAGGTGGGTGTTTGCGTGTCTAAGCATGTTTGTGTGTGTCAGTGGGTGTGTGTCAGTGGGTGTTTGTGTGTGTGTCGGTGGGTGTTCACATGTCTGAGCATGTTTGTGTCTGTTGGTGGGTGTGTCTGTGTCTGGGCGGGTTTGTGAGTGTGTGTGTCCATTGGTGTTCGCGTGTTTGTGTGTGTCAGTGGATGTTTGCGTGTCTGAGCCTACTTGTGTGTGTGCCAGTGAGTGTGTATAGGAGCATGCTTGTACGTTTATTGTTGGGTGCTTGCCTATCTGAGCATGTTTGTCGGTGGGTGTCTGTGTGTGTATCGGTGGCTGTTTGCATGTCTAAGCATGTTTGTGCGTGTTGGTCAGTGTTTGTGTGTCTGTACATGTTTGTGTGCGCTGGTGGGTGTTCGTGTGTTTGTATGCGTCGATGGGTGTTCATGTGTGTCAGTGGATGTTTGTGCGTGTCGGAGCATGTTTGTGTGTGTGTCGGTGGGTGTTCGCGTGTCTGTGCATGTTTGTGCGTGTGTTCGCGTGCCTGTGCATGTTTGTGTGTCTCAGTGGGTGTTCGCGTGTCTGTGCATGTTTGTGCGTGTGTTGGTGGGTGTTCGCGTGTCTGAGCGTGTTTGTGTGTCAGTGGGTGTTTGTGTGTGTGTCGGTGGATGTTTGTGTGTCTGAGCGTGTTTGTGTGTGTATCAGCGGGTGTGTGTTGTTGGGTGTTTGCTTGTCTGAGCGCGTTTTATGTGTGTCAATGGGTCTTTGTGTGAGTGTGTGTGCATGTGTGAGCATGTTTTGTGTCCGTCAGTGGATGTTCAAGTGTCTGAACATGTTTATGGTGTTTCGGTGGTTGTTTGCGTGTTTGTGTGGGTCTCAGTGGGTGTTTGTGTTGCCAGTTTCTCTAACATTACTCCATTCACTGTAACAACCCAAAGCCACGTCATTTACATTGATCCCTTTGCCGGGGGTGTGGAGTGGAAATTTTAGCCAGTTTTTAATTTGCTATTTTCCTCTTAAATTAAAAAAAAAAATCACCGCACACACACACACTTACAGTAGCATCAATGGGATAAACCTTACTAATTATTGGGAGGTGGTCAGGATGGGGAACGTCCGGATCAGGATGGGGAAGGTCCGGATCAGGATGGGGAACGTCTTGATCAGGATGGGGAAGGTCCGGATCAGGATGGGGAAGGTCCGGATCAGAATGGGGAAGTTCAGGATCAGGATGGGGAAGGTCCTGATCAGGATGGTTAAGGTCCGGATCAGGACTGGGACGTTCCGGATCAGATCAGGATGGGGAAGGTCCTGATCAGGATGGGGTAGGTCCGGATCAGGATGATTCGGATGCGGAAGGTCCAGATCAGGATGATCAGGATGGGGAAAGTCCGGATCAGGATGTGGAAGGTCCGGATCAGGATGGGGAATGTCCGGATCAGGGTGATCAGGATGGGGAAGGTCCAGATCAGGGTGATCAGGACGGGGAAGGTCCGGATCAGGGTGATCAGGATGGGGAAGGTCCGGATCAGGATGGGGAAGGTCTGGATCAGGATGGGGAAGGTCCAGATCAGGGTGATCAGGATGGGGAAGGTCCGGATCAGGATGGGGAAGGTCCGGATCAGGATGGGGAAGGTCCAGATCAGGGTGATCAGGATGGGGAAGGTCTGGATCAGGATGGGGAAGGTCCAGATCAGGGTGATCAGGATGGGGAAGGTCCGGGTCAGGGTGATCAGGATGGGCAAGGTCCGGATCAGGATGGGGAAGGTCTGGATCAGGATGATAAGGACGGGGAAGGTCCGGATCAGGATGGGGAAAGCCCGGATCAGGATGGGGAAGGTCCGGATCAGGATGGGGAACATCTTGATCAGGATGGGGAAAGTCCGGATCAGGATGGGGAAGGTCCGGATCAGGATGGGGAACGTCTTGATCAGGATGGGGAAGGTCCGGATCAGGATGGGGAAGTTCAGGATCAGGATGGGGAAGGTCCTGATCAGGATGGGGTAGGTCCGGATCAGGATGGGGAAGGTCCGGATCAGGATGATCAGGATGCGGAAGGTCCCGATCAGGATGGGGAAGGTCCGGATCAGGATGATCTGGGTGAGGAAGGTCCAGATCAGGATTGGGAAGGTCCGGATCAGGATGATCAGTATGAGGAAGGTCCAGAACAGGATGGGGAAGGTCCGGATCATGATTGGGAAGGTCCGGATCAGGATTGGGAAGGTCCAGATCTGGATTGGGAAGATCTGGATCAGGATGAGGAAAGTCCAGTTCAGGATTGGGAGGTCTGGATCTGGATGGGGAAGGTCCGGATCAGGATGGGGAAGGTCCGGATCAGGATGGGGAAGGTCTGGATCAGGATGGGGAAGGTCCGGATCAGGATGGGGAAGGTCCTGTTCAGGATGGGGAAAGGTCCGGATCAGGATGGGGAATGTCCGGATCAGGATGGGGAAGGTCTTGATCAGGATGGGGAAGTTCTGGATCAGTATGAGGAAAGTCCAGATCAGGATGGGGAAGGTCCAGATCAGGATGATCAGGATGAGGAATGTCCAGATCAGGATTGGGAAGATCCGGATCAGGATGAGGAAAGTCCAGATCAGGATGGGGAAGGTCCGGATCAGGATGGGGAAGGTCCGGATCAGGATGGGGAAGTTCTGGATCAGTATGGGAAGGTCCGGATCAGGGTGAGGAAGGTCCAGATCAGGGTGGGGAAGATCCGGATCAGGATGGGGAAAGGTCCGGGTCAGGATGGGGAAGGTCCGGATCAGGATGGGGAATGTCCAGATCAGGATGGGGAAGGTCTTGATCCGGATGGGGAAAGTCCGGATCAGGATGGGTAAGGTCCGGATCAGGATGGGAAAGGTCTTGATCAGGATGGGGAAGGTCCGGATCAGGATGGGGAAAGGTCCGGATCAGGATGGGGAAGGTCCAGATCAGGATGGGAAAGGTCTTGATCAGGATGGGGAAGGTCCGGATCAGGATGGGGAAAGGTCCGGATCAGGATGGGGAAGGTCCGGATCAGGATGGGGAAAGGTCCGGATCAGGATGGGGAAGGTCCAGATCTGGATTGGGAAGATCTGGATCAGGATGAGGAAAGTCCAGTTCAGGATTGGGAGGTCTGGATCTGGATGGGGAAGGTCCGGATCAGGATGGGGAAGGTCCGGATCAGGATGCGGAAGTTCCGGATCAGTATGGGGAAGGTCTTGATCAGGATGGGGAAGGTCCGGATCAGGATGGGGAAGGTCCTGTTCAGGATGGGGAAGGTCTTGATCAGGATGGGGAAGGTCCTGTTCAGGATGGGGAAGGTCTTGATCAGGATGGGGAAGGTCTTGATCAGGACGGGGAAGGTCTTGATCAGGACGGGGAAGGTCTTGATCAGGATGATCAGGATGAGAAATGTCCAGATCAGGATTGGGAAGATCCGGATCAGGATGAGGAAAGTCCAGATCAGGATTGGGAAGGTCTGGATCAGGATGGGGAAGGTCCGGATCAGGATGGGGAAGGTCCGGATCAGGATGGGGAAGTTCTGGATCAGTATGGGAAGGTCTTGATCAGGATGGGGAAGGTCCGGATCAGGATGGGGAAGGTCCGGATCAGGATGGGGAATGTCCAGATCAGGATGGGGAAGGTCTTGATCAGGGTGGGTAAGGTCCGGATCAGGATGGGGAATGTCCAGATCAGGATGGGGAAGGTCTTGATCCGGATGGGGAAGGTCCGGATCAGGATGGGGAAAGGTCCGGGTCAGGATGGGGAAGGTCCGGATCAGGATGGGGAATGTCCAGATCAGGATGGGGAATGTCCAGATCAGGATGGGGAAGGTCTTGATCCGGATGGGGAAAGTCCGGATCAGGATGGGGAAGGTCCAGATCAGGATGGGGAAGATCCAGATCAGGATGGGGAAGGTCCGGATCAGGATGGGGAAAGGTCCGGATCAGGATGGGGAAAGGTCCGGGTCAGGGTGGGGAAGGTCCGGATCAGGATGGGGAAGGTCCGGATCAGGATGGGGAAAGGTCCGGATCAGGATGGGGAAAGGTCCGGATCAGGATGGGGAAGGTCCGGATCAGGATGGGGAAGGTCCAGATCAGGATGGGGAAGATCTTAATCAGGATGGGTTAGGTCCGGATCAGGATTACAGTTTTACCATCCATTTGTTTAGCAATGTTAATGTATTTGCTACTTGCTGATTTCATGCATCTTATTTGAAATTCTGGAACATTTACGGCAGAAAGAAATTGCATTTGCATAGCAACATGTACAACTACAGGGCATCTCAAAGTGTTTTATAGCCACTATATGCCTTCCTAAACATAATCACTGTTGTCCTATTGGAAATACATGTCAATCTGTGCACAGCCAAGATTCCATAAACTGCAATGTGATTGGCTGTTTTCAGCGATGTTGATTGAGGGGTAAACATTGGTCAGGACACCAGGAAATCATCCCTCCGCCTTTTCTTTCTGATGACCATGGAATCTTTCACATCCACGTGAGGGAACAGGTGGGGCCTCAGTTTAAACCCTCAGCTTTGAGCATGAGGAAGGGGGCAGCTGAAGCGAGTGCAGAGTGAGGATGGGAAGAGCATAGTTGTCACATTGGACAGTAGTGGAAGTCAGATCTCCTGCTTAAGGGTTGCATGCAAGTCACTTGCAGTAACAGGTTGCTGCTCCCATCTTCCTGCAAGGCCACCTCGATTTAGCTCCTTCGCAAGGAAAAGTTATGGTACAGGCAACACACATCCACAACCCTTAATTCTACAGCCTGATGATATTATCTGACAGCAGAACCTTGCATACCTCACCTGAAGGCCATCTTCAGTAGGCCAATGATGGGCTCTTGGATACCACCTGACAATTGTTGGTCCACTGTTTAGCTCACCAGCCACACCTGCAGAGGGCAACTTAGTCGACAGGAGCTGTCCTTCGACTTGCCTTCATGGTCCTCGGAGCACTGGCACACACCAGCGCAAACTGACACGGGGGCATTCTCTTTTTGGTTGCATGAGGAACCATGCACCTCCAGTGCTGCTTGGCCAGCCTGGTACCCTTCCTGCGCACCTTCCCCTCTTCTGTAAAAGGAAAATATGGGAGAATTTCCACTGGGAAAACCTCACGGTGCTGTGTAAAACAGGGAGGGGAGGATCACGGGCAACACGGTGGCACAGTGGTCAGCACTGTTGCTTCACAGCACCAGGGTCCCAGGTTCGATTCCCCGCTGGGTCACTGCCTGTGCGGAGTCTGCACGTTCTCCCCGTGTCTGCGTGGGTTTCCTCCCACAGTCCAAAGGCGTGCAGGTTAGGTGGATTGGCGATGCTGAATTGCCCTTAGTGACCAAAAAGGTTGGCTGGGGTTACTGGGTTACGGAGATAGGGTGGAGGTGTGGGCTTAAGTGGGGCGCTCTTTCCAAGGGTGAAGACTCGATGGGCCGAATGGCCTCCTTCCGCACTGTAAATTCTATGATTCTATGATCATGCCCCCAGCAAATAGCACAAAGACAGATGGGTTAACACAAAAAAAACTGCAACTCCGACAAACTCACTTTTACATAAATTTAGTGAGAATCAAAAGAGATAGAAATGAATCTGGGGCATTCGAGGTCACATAAGACCACAAGGACTAGGAACGGGAGTAGCTAAACTCCGGATTTTGCAGTCAGTGGTAAAGGAACATGGCCGACAGTGAGGAATGCTGCCCTCATAGTCCGCTCCGCAGTGCCGATTCTCGCACTCTCAATGCCAGTTTGAATTTGGCGCCTTCTGCATCCAATGGCAGGGCAGGCAACAGGTAGACGATCAGTGAAGCAGATTGAAGAACATCTGCTTGACTGATCATTCAGGCAGGAAAAAAAAGCAAAAAGTAGGAAATATAACTGGAATTTAAATTACTGTGTAGAACAGGAAATAAAGATTAGGATTTACAAACAAGCACACTAGGCGCGGGAGTGGGCCACGCGGATCTGACCCGCCATTGATAGGTCATGACTGATCGATTAACCTCCCACGATGACCTTTCACCCCCTTGTTTATGAAGAATCTATCCAGCTCCGCCTTGGAAACATTCGAAATCTCTGCTTCCACTGGCTTTTGAGGAAGAAAGTTCCAGAGACTCACGGCTCTCAGAGAAAAAAATCCACCTCATCTCGGTTTTAAATGAGTGACCCCTTATGTTTAAACAAGAGGAAACATCCTCTGCTCACCCGCCCTGTCAATACCCCTCAGGATCTCAGGTGTTTCAATCAAGTTGCCTCTCACTCTTCTAAACTCCAGCAGATACAGGCCCAGCCTGTCCAACCTTTCCTCATAACCCGCTCATTTCAGCTATTAGTCTAGTTAACCTTCTATGACTGCTTCCAACTCATTTACACCCTTCATTAAGTAAGGTGGCCAATACTGCACATAATATTCCAGATGTTGCCTCACCAATGTCCTGTACAACTGAAGCATAACCTCCCCACTTTTGTATTCAATTCACCTCACAACAAACTAACATGCTATTAGCTTCCCTAACTACTTGGCTGTAATTGTTTGTGATTCATGCACTCGGACACCCAGATCCCTCTGTACCTCACAGCTCTGTAATCTCTCACCATTTGGATAACAAGCTTCTTTTTCATTCTTCCTGCCAGAATGTCACATTTTCTCTCATTGTCCTCCCTTTGTCAGATTTCTACCCACTCACTTATCTGTGTCCCTTTGTAACCTCCTACGTCCTCTTCACAACTTACTGTCCTACCGATCTTTGCATCGTGAGAAGGCCCCTTTGGAGCAGCTTTATTCATTCTTAGAATGTAATCTTTTCCTTATTTTGTCCATTGGAGGAGTTGTCTAAAAGAATGTAGACAATAAATATGGAACTGGGTTCCATACTCAGGTACACGTTAGTTAATACTTTGAACTTAAAACTGATGGGAGCTCAGTGCAGGATACAGTAAATCTAATACAGCATGTTACTCATCAGTAGGAAACAATATTCACTCTCAGCTAAAATAGACTCTCTTCCATGAGAACGATCTGCTTTCACGTTCTGCAATTACTGAGGGTAAGGTTGGGGACGATATTAATAGATATGGTGGTTTGTGGAGAACAATCCGAGCACAGACGTGATGAGTTTCTGTTCTGGAACATGTTAAATTCAGCAGCGCCTACTTGTCAGACCATGAGACCGGTGAATTTCAGATTGACAAAACTTAACATACAAAGAAACCAATGCTCTTATAAAGGCATATTTTATTTAAACTGTATTTTACAACGGAAGTGAAATTATTTATAAAACCGACACTCGAGTGTGATATATGCAAATCACAAGGAGGCAACAATACAGACTGTACATATGCAGCACTCAGATTTACACAGATTGTTTATTCAAAGGCATTTTTACCCTTAAAGCTGGTTTTCACCAACAATCACCCATCACTGACACTAACTGCATAGTACAAAAGCTATTGAGCATACAACAGGACACACCATCTTGTGTTTGGCAGAAAGCTGTCTTGTGCAACAAGACAAGTTATCCAATCTCACCTCATGCTAACAGGGTCTTTCAAATCGCAGTAATAATTCACTCACTCATTTTACCACTTAGCTAGTAATAATAACCAAAAAATATTCAGCTCAGGTTAACCAGAAACGTTTTGTTATCCCCTGCTGGTATAACGAGTCAGTCAATGACTTTGAATCATCACTGTTTACACACAACAGCAAGGCTTAAATCTTCAATGTAAAGAAATTGAAAATTGAGCAGCAATCACTTTTAATTACATCAAATGAACAATTAATACAGCAGAACGGTACTTATACTTTAAATCCCAATAAATCGGGGCATGCAAACTACAGCCCTGCAACTTCCTGTAACTGTGAACTTAACAAGCCCAGGAAACCCACAGCTCTTTAACTAAATATCTACCACCCCCTGGCTGTCCACTTTGAATTTTCTGGGCGTGGAGATTTGGAATCGGCTGTTTTTAATGCCGTTGCCTCTTTTGTGAATAAATGCACAATCAGCACACCCATCACTGGTCACCATCACAATACGTGCCAGTTTCACACTTTAATCTCTAAGAACTAGACTAAGACTAGCCCAAGTGTAGGAACAACACAACCAGCAGATACGGGAGACTTCACACCCTGCCAGCTGGGTGGAAACTGAGCGTTTATCCCAGAGATGGAAGCCCTCTCGCACTGTTAACCTCTGGTGATGACCAATTATTAAAGTCAATCATTGCCAAAAATATCATTGAAGAGGGAACAATTGGGACTGGTTAGCGCCAGGAGCTCAAGATACAAGGGAATTCATGGAAACATGGATTTAAATTTAAAAGCTTTAACCCTCAAATTGACTTTGATTGGCCATCACCAGAGGTTAACATTTAGAGAGGCTTTCCATCTCTGGGATAAGCGCTAAAGAGAAACAGCACTGTATCAGGGTTTCACATGTTAACACTGTCTCTGAATTTACCACATTCCTAACACACTGTTTCATAAAGCCCAGTAGATTAAACGGATCAGTAAAGCCAGCTTGCGCAAAGTTTCTGAGGTATAGAATAGGAGTGTGTGATGAGAGTGTACAGCAGGAAACCAGGGAGAGCTCAGTGTATGGCGCACTACCTCCCAGCTGTGTACCTGCCCCCATTCTACCATCCTTTGTGTTGAGTTAACCGAGTCTTTCTTGCACTGGGCCAGTCACCCAGGGGCCCTGAGTTCAAGTAGCACGAGGACGAGGTGCGAAATGAAATCTGCTCCCTTCTGGGCTGGCAACAAAGAGTTTCCCCTGGAGTCTGTTGGACTGTCATAAAAACTCAACTTTACTAAAGTTCTTCAGGAAAGGGAACCTGGTCGGACCTACATGCGATTCCAATAAATCCCCAAAAATACATGGAGGTGGCAACACAGACTTTCCCCGCACGTGAGGCTTGCCTGTGCCACGAGTTAATTACATGGCAAAAATCATCAGAAAAAACTAATAATTTTACTGGATCCAAAATAAAAGAATTGCATTGAGAGAGAGTTGAACAGACATTGGCTGTTGAAATTTTGACTAGATGCAGCAAAGAGCGAAGAGTTAGTGAATGCTGGCTGCACAGATTCTCCTTAAACAGTAACTTCAAGCGTGAAGCAGGGACCTGGACAATTGCTACATCACGCAATACCATTAACAAGCATTCCAATAAATAACTGACCTTTCATCACTCGCCCGACATAAACGAAAGCACCGAAAAAAACAATTTCTAATAAGTCCATTAATCCTGTTGTCAAATAAGAAGTTCTCTGTTTGTCTGCAAGTTGTTAGTTATATTTTGTGTGTATTAAAGAAATCAGATCAATGGAAAATAATTCAGTGCAAGGCTTTGGTGTTTCAGGAATATTTGTCATTAAGTTGCCTGAATCAACAGCCTCTGGTTTAACGGTAAACATTTACGCCTTAGAAAGTAAGGGGTTTAACTTGCCTTTTCTTTCCTAAACACTGTTCTTGAAGTTAATGCTATTGCAGTCTTGCTCCGTACAGTTACCCAAGTGGTAAAAATGTAATGCATAATTCAATGTAACTTCTTCCTTTAAATTTTTTATGACCAGAGTCTTTAGCTACACAAACAAGGCACAAAGCAGTCATGAAGCATACAAATCATTTCAACAATAGGAAGGTTTATGGATATCAAGGCATTCGAGTCACTGGAGAGATTAAAGAAATGCCACATTTTTAATTACTGAGGCAGTTTGGCCATGGATAAGAAACGATCGACAGCAGCTGGAGTGGAGCCGATCACTTCGATATTTGCAATGAGGACAGAGAAGATGTTTGAAAAGCAAAAAAAGCCTTCAGCTCTTCTGGCCTCACTCACATCTTCCATATCTTTGAGCTCATCCAAAACCCGTGCTGCCCAGACTCGAACTTGCACCTGTTCACCCATCACCTCTTGCCCACTCACCAATTCGTCTGTCTCCAATTCCTCGGTGGCCTCACCCCTTCCCAACTCTGCAACTAGCTCAGGCTCCTCAACTCTCTGACAGCTCGGAGATATCCTGATTTTAATTGCTCAGCCACTGCCTCGACCCACAGATCTGGAATTCGCTCCCTAAACGTCTCAATCACTCTCTACAGCAAGCAGAGGCTCTTTAAAATCTACTTCTCTGACCATGCTTCGGGTTACTACTTCAAGTGTCTAATTTTTTGGCTCTGTGGCAATTTTCGGCTGATTATGCCCTGTTGAAGCACCTCAGGGACGAACGATGTTAAGGGTGCTACATAAAAGAAAGGTGATTTTATAACTTGGGATGTATTTACACAAAAGGTATGTGCTGATGTTGCTTGGCACCATTGCTCCAGTTCTACAGGTAGATTTTATGAATGAACACTCCCAGCAAGGAACCTCATTGACTGGAGGCATCAAGATATTCACAGGTACCTCTCCCCACCGCTTCACTAGTTTACTGTCACTGCACATTACTGAAATTAATTCAATAATTTAAAGAAAACTTAAATCCGGCAGCGTCACTTCCCCCTCACCCACAACAGGCGGCGTCACTCATCCTGACCCACAACAGGCGTCACTCATCCTGACCCACAACAGGCAGCGTCACTCATCCTGACCCACAACAGGCGGCGTCACTCATCCTGACCCACAACAGGCGGCGTCACTCATCCTGACCCACAACAGGCAGCGTCACTCATCCTGACCCACAACAGGCGGCGTCACTCATCCTGACCCACAACAGGCAGCGTCACTCATCCTGAACCACAACAGGCGGCGTCATTTCCCCTCACCCACAACAGGCGGCGTCACTCATCCTGACCTACAACAGGCGGCATCACTCATCCTGACCCACAACAGGCGACATCACTCATCCTGACCCACAACAGGTGGCATCACTCATCCTGACCCACAACAGGCAGCGTCACTCATCCTGACCCACAACAGGCAGCGTCACTCATCCTGACCCACAACAGGCAGCGTCACTCATCCTGACCCACAACAGGCGGCGTCATTCATCCTGACCCACAACAGGTGGCATCACTCATCCTGACCCACAACAGGCAGCATCACTCATCCTGAACCACAACAGGCGGCGTCACTTCCCCCTCACCCACAACAGGCGGCGTCACTCATCCTGACCTACAACAGGCGGCATCACTCATCCTGACCCACAACAGGCGGCGTCACTCATCCTGACCCACAACAGGTGGCATCACTCATCCTGACCCACAACAGGCGGCATCACTCATCCTGACCCACAACAGGCGGCGTCATTCATCCTGACCCACAACAGGTGGCATCACTCATCCTGACCCACAACAGGCGGCGTCATTCATCCTGACCCACAACAGGCTGCGTCACTCATCCTGACCCACAACAGGCGTCACTCATCCTGGCCCACAACAAGCGGCATCACTCATCCTGACCCACAACAGGCAGCGTCACTCATCCTGGCCCACACCAGGCTTCACTCATCCTGACCCACAACAGGCGTCACTCATCCTGGCCCACAACAAGCGGCATCACTCATCCTGACCCACAACAGGCTGCGTCACTCATCCTGACCCACAACAGGCAGCATCACTCATCCTGACCCACAACAGGCGTCACTCATCCTGACCCATAACAGGCAGCATCACTCATCCTGACCCACAACAGGCAGCATCAGTCATCCTGACCCACAACAGGCAGCGTCACTCATCCTGACCCACAACAGGCGGCGTCACTTCCCCCTGACCCACAACAGGCAGCGTCACTCATCCTGATCCACAACATCTATGCTGTAAAATCTATGATTCTGAGAGTTAAAACGCTCCGAGGCAGAGATTTTAGTTTTGCGTTCCAGAGAACTGATACAGAGAAACATAATTGATAATTTTCTTCCATCAATTTGATCACTTCAGCCAAAAGGAAAGCAAATTCCTCCAGCCTCTGTGACCAAAGATTCAGTGGGATCACTACAGAAATGTGTTGGTTAAACAGCCGATTTCTGAGGTTGCAATTCACCAGCAAGCTGTTAATGATGGGGAAAAACAGGCTCTATCCGCATTTCATTTAAAAAGCAGTTTGACTCATCTCTCCAAATAAGCTGCATTTGCAAGCCCTCGAATGCCGGAAGTTGCAAGTTGCATCTCCCAGGAATGCACAGAATCTACATATCCCACATCTGCTGGGGAGTCAGTCCCAGCAGTCTGGGGCATGGTTCTAACAGTCTTACCCGAATTCAGCACTCACCAGCTCCCGCGCAGGAAACGGTGCAACATTCTGCAAAGGATAACTTCAACAAGACTTGCAATAAACAATAAAAACTCCAACAACAGCAGCTTGTAATCCCATTCTCCCTTGTTGCAAATTAGCCTCCTGACAATTTCAGACCATGAACAATCCAAATAGATTTTACAAGTGGCTTTGTTACATTGTGAATATTCACGAGAAGCAGGATCATTAGCAAGGGTTGTCACATGATGAGAGGCTGAGTGAACTTGATCGAAAACAACGAGAGGAGATCTCATTGAAACCTCCAAAATTCTGAAGAGGCTCCAAAGGGTGGACACAGAGATTGTTTTTGTTGGTCGGAGACAACAGTCTCAGGACAAGAGGCCAATCATTTATGACAGAGACAAAGAGAAATATCTTCACCTCAAAGTGTTGTCAATCTTTGGAGTTCTCTACAAAGAAGATACAAGGGAAGGGAACCAGATGGACTACCTGGCATCTTCCCAGGCACCGGAAACAACGGCACACCCAGCTCTTCCGACAGTGCAAAGTCCTCCTTACTACCATCCCTACAGTGCAGGAGGAGGCCATTCGGCCCATTGAGTCTACACCAACCCCCCGAAAGAGCACCGTACCTAGGCCCACACCCCCGAAGGGCAATTTAGCACATGAAAATGAAAAAATGAAAATCGCTTATTGTCACAAGTAGGCTTCAAATGAAGTTACTGTGAAAAGCCCCTAGTTGCCACATCCCGGCGCCTGTTCGGGGAGGTTGGTACGGGAATTGAACCGTGCTGCTGGCCTGGCTTGGTCTGCTTTAAAACCCAGCGATTTAGCCCAGTGTGCTAAACCAGCCCCTTTAGTTGGACTGTGGGAGGAAACCGGAGCACCTGGAGGAAACCCACGCAGACACAGGGAGAACAGGCTGGAATTGAACCCAGGTCCTTGGCGCTGTGAGGCAGCAGTGCTAACCACTCTGCCACCCGAGCAACACCAAGCACAATGAAAAATGATCGTCAACCCTGGTGAAGCTACAACACAGGATACTTGCAGCAAGCAATAGACAGAGCTCAGCGATTCCACAACAAACCCATCAGATCTGAGCTCTGCAGTCCTGCCACATCCTGCCGTGAATGGTGGTGGACAATTAAACAACTCACTGGAGGAGGCTCCACAAATATCCCCGTCCGCAATGATGGAGGAGCCCAGCACATATGTGCAAAACATTGTTTTAAATATAAATTTAGAGTATCCAATTATTTTTTTCCAATGAAGGGGCAATTTAGCGCGGCCAATCCACCGACCCAGCACATCTTTGGGTTGTGGGGGTGAAACCCACACAGACATGGGGAGAATGTGCAAACTCCACATGGACAATGACCTGAGGCCGGGATCGAACCCGGGTCCTCGGTGCCGCGAAGCAGCAGCGCTAACCACTGTGTCACCCTCTGTGCAAAAGATGAGGTTGAAGCATTCGCAACAATCTTCAGCCAGAAGTGGGTGATCCGTCTCGGCCTCCTCTGGACGTCCCCAGCATCACGGATGTCAGTCTTCAGCCAGTACGATTCACTCCGCGTGATATCAAGAAATGGCTGAAGGCAATGGATATTGCAAAGGCAGTGGGCCCTGACAATATCCCAGCTATAGTACTGAAAACCTGTGCTCCAGAACTTGCCGCACCCCTAGCCAAGTTGTTCCTGTAGTTACAACACTGGCATCTATTTGCCAATGTGCAAAATTGCCCGTGTGTGTCCTGTACACAAGAAACAGGATAAATCCAACCCAGCCATTTAGAATCATAGAATTTACAGTGCAGAATAATTACTGCCCGATCAGTCTACTTTCCACTCAGCAATAACTTGCTCATGGACGCTCAGTTTGGGTTCCGCCAGGGTCACTCAGCTCCTGACCTCATTCCAGCCTTGGTTCAAACATGGACAAAGAGCTGAATGCCAGAGGTGAGGTGAGAGTGACTGCCCTTGACCAAGGCAGCGTTTGACCGAGTGTGGCATCAAGGAGCCCGAGTTAAACTAGAGTCAATGGGAATCAGGGGGAAAGCTCTCCGCTGGTTGGAGTCATACCCGGCACAAAGGAAGATGGTTGTGATGGTTGGAGGTCAATCATCTCAGCTCCAGGACATCACTGCAGGAGTTCCTCAGGGTCGTGTCCTCGGCCCCAACCATCTTCAGCTGCTTCATCAATGACCTCCCTTCCATCATCAGGTCAGAAGTGGGGATGTTTGTGGATGACTGCACAATGTTCAGCACCATTCACGACTCCTCAGATACTGAAGCAGTCCCTGTCCAAATGCAGCAAGACCCGGACAATATCCAGGCTCGGGGCTGACAAGTGGAAATAATATTCACGTCAATCAAGTGCCCGGCAATGACCATCTCCAACATGAGGGGATCAAATCCCCCATTATCAACATCCTGGGGATTACCATTGATCAGAAACTCAACTGGACTAGCCATATACGTACTGTGGCTACCACAGCAGGTCAAAGGCTAGTAATCCTGTGGCGAATAACTCACCTCCTGACTTGCCAAAGCCTGTCCACCACCTACAAGGCACAAGTCAGGAGTGTGAGGGAATACCCTCCACTTGCCTGGATGAGCGCAGCTCCAACAACACTCAAGAAGCTCAACACCATCCAGGACAAAGCAGCCGCTTGATTGCTCCCCTTCCGCAAACATTCAAACCCTCCACCACCGACGCGTAGTGGCAGCCGTGTGTACCATCGACAAGATGCACTGCAGGAACTCACCCAGGTTCCTCAGACAGCACCTTCCAAACCCACGACCGCTACCATCTAGATGGACAAGAGCAGCAGATACCTGGGAACCCCACCACCTGGAGGGTCCCCTCCAAGTCACTCGACTTGGAAATATGTCGCCGTTCCTTCACAGTTGTTGGGGCAAAATCCTGGAACTCGCTACCTAACAGCACAGTGGGTATACCTACACCTCAGGGACTGCTGCGGTTGCAGAAAACAGCTCACCACCACCTTTTGAAGGGCAATTAGGGATGGACAACAAGCTCTGGTCTAGCAAGCGATGCCCAAATCGTGTAAATGAATAAAAAACGGAGGGTTGTGGATGTGCCATCATTGAATATATTTAAGTCTGGGCCAGACAGGTTTCTGGTGTCTCGGGGGATTGAGGGATGTGGGGAGCGGGTATGAAAGTGGAGTTGAAGCCCACGGTCAGCCTTGATCTTATTGAATGGGATAGCGGGCTCGATGGGCCGAGTGGTGTAATCCTGCTCCTGTTTCCTATATTCACTGTCACTGAGGAACAGCAAGGTGATTTTTACTCCAGTTCTGTCAGAGTATTATGATGTGATTAAAAGGGAATCGATCGATGTACACTAGTTATGAGTCAGTTGAGTGATTCACTTTTAGATTCCCAGTCCCCCATACAGGACACTGTTTGATCTGGACAGCTTTTCCTGATGTCAGAAAATTTACATAAGATTCACTGGAATTGCAGAAGCTGAAAGTTTTGGTAGTTTTAAAATGTTTTAAAAAGCAGACAGTAATTTTTGTCAGAGACGGCATCGAACAAAAACATTAATCCACTTCTACCTAATCCCTTTCTTTCCAATTTTAACCCACTTAAATTAAATTGCCTTTGTTTAAAATGTAGGAGAAACTTTAAAAAACCAAGTTGCCCGTGATTTCCACCAATCAATTTCTGTATATCCTCCAGATACTGTGGCCAATCTGTTCTCTTACTGTAAAGGTTACAGATTGGTGGTGTGGCTTCCACCGTGGATGCAAGATCATTTGACACACAGCAGTCATCCGACTTTGGTACAAGGGGAGATTTCACAAGAACTTGAGCACTGGGTTCAATGGGTTGCAGCTGATTCTCATGGTCGGACATCCCATGATGGTCAATCTCTGCAGCTTAATCCTCAGTGAGTGACGTCCTCAACCAGATAACAAAGTCAGAAATCCTCGCCCCAATTTTCCCAGTGGTTTGCAGTACAACACTTTTCTGTGTAATCCAACAAATCTCAGTGTGTGTACAACCAGAGATTGTCATCTATCTTTAATGTAACTCCAAGCATTCACTGCCACCTAGAGCAGGCTTGGATACAACAAGCCTTTGATTTCAATATAATCCAACAGTAATGCCGCCCATTCATAATACCTAATTACCATCAAAATATTGTTCAATGAGACGTCAACTACCATCAACAAGGTCAACAGAAGGTGGGATATTCAACAGCAACAGCTGAACAGAAGGATGCGCACAAATGCAAAAAGTACCATCGAGGAATTGTAATATTTTAGGCAACATTTGCACTGACAATAATCTCAATTACTGAAGACGATAATTCTGCCTTTCCTAAGTCTCTGAACTCTACTCACTTCTGCCTCCTGGTCAGCTTGCTCCCATACCCCCATGCTTAATCATCAAGGCCTTTGGGTCCTTGCTGGGCCCGAATTGCTACAGGCACTGGTCACCATCAAGCACCTACCCCTTGGTTGGCCATTCAACATGCGCATGTGTGGACTGAGTGCAGGCAAGCTACTCAACCACAGAGTATTGTGCAGAGCACACCCAAAGTACACGTTCGCAAGGGGATCCACTAGGCACCATGCAAGAGCAGGAATCCTGCCTGATGTTTCCCTGTAGCTCCACCTCCTCTACTGGCACAAGCAGCTGAAATCAGCAGAGACCAATGGAAGAGGAGTGCTCGCGTGCTCCCTGACTCACCGTCTTCGGGGAGGGGGGGGGGATGGAACAGCCTCAGACAGGAGCTATACAATACCTTACCTTGACATCAACATAAGGACACAGTGTAGCAGGGATACATCACCAAACAACAAATTAACACAACAAGCAATTCTTAAAAACTGAACATGTCCTTAGTTCTGGTGAGAGATATACGAACAACAGCTTTTACGAGTTGTTGGTCCCATTCGATAACTGTGGGCCAGCCAAATACTGTCATAATCAGAGTCTTCAGACAGATCAGCAGGCTCCAAGCGGGAGAGGCTGCAGCGGCGAGCTGGGGAGTCCAGGCTTGATAGATCATCGTCACTCAAAACATGATTATGCATCAAGTCAGTGCCTTGCCATGCTGAGGTGGAAGGGGGGGGTGGGGGGGGGGGGGGGGGGGGGGGGGGGGGGAGGATGGACGGCGGTGGGTGCATTGTCGGACAGGGTGGGGGGGGGGTCAGGTGAATGGGGAAAGAAAGTAACAAATGTAAAGGTGAAATTAAAGCAAAGGTGGAGTGAAGACAAGAAGGAGAGAAAAAAAACTGTTAGACTAGAGACAAATTGCACAGCAGGGCTAGTTTCAGAAGGTGCTCCCATCTTCAGACCAAAACATGTTAATAAACTGAAAAAGCATTAAAGAGCAAATTCCTGATAGATTTATTCACCTCTCGCACCCTGCCCACCAGCAAATCCCCCACCCCTCACCGGAACCCCCACCCCTCACCGGAGCCCCCAACGGAACCCCCACCCCTCACCGGAACCCCCACCCCTCACCGGAGCCCCCACCCCTCACCGGAGCCCCCACCCCTCACCGGAAAACCCACCCCTCACCGGAACCCCCACCCCTCACCGGAGCCCCCACCGGAACCCCCACCCCTCACCGGAACCCCCACCTCTCACCGGAACCCCCACCGGAACCCCCACCCCTCACCGGAGCCCCCACCCCCCACCGGAACTACTGATGTAGGAGTTGTAGCTCCAAGGCAGTGTGGACACCCATTCTCTGATGCCTGCTGGGAGTGTGGACACACAGACGGTCCCCACCCCACTCAAAGCAGTCACTTCCCCGCCAGTTTGGACGCTTTTGAGATGCCAGCACAAATTTAGATTCACAGCTGGCAAAAGGTTCCAGAAAAGTCAAGAATGCAAAAGGAAGTTGATTTTGAGGGGCAAGGCTGAGAGTATCACTAATTTACACAGTGCAGACGGCACAGGAAGGTCAGGAGTTAGATTTTCGGAATAAACACAGCTGGAGAGCCAAGGAAAGAGGAGGGGTGGGGGGGTGGCGAAGGGGAGGAGTGCTGAGGACGAGGAGGGTCAGTGATACTGATCTCCACAGCCAGAATCACAACTTTACACAGAATTTACAAAGTGCAAACAGGCCGTAGGACCATCCAGTCCTCGCTGTTTATGCTCCACACAAGCAGCATCCTGACCTTGCGTACTAGCCCTTTTCCTCAAACTCCCATCAAACCTGTTCTGAAAATGTATTATCTCTGGTTCAGCCTTCAAATCCAGTGCTGCACTCCAGCTTCACAAACCCCTGTGTAAATAAAGTTCCACCTGCTCTCTGCCCGAAATCTCATACTTAATTTCATATCAATTCTCCCTTGCCCTAGATCTTCAACATCTGGAACCAGCTTTTTTCTATCTAATCTGTTCCACCCTTTCATAAAATGAACATCTCTTTATCAAATCACTCCTGAATCTGCTGATTAAAAAACACAGAGCAGCTTGATAATTCTTGGCCACGCTTTAAATGGGGTTCAAATCTATACCAATAAATCTGTGCTGGATTTGCAGTAACAGAACTACGATACAATAGATCAGAATTAAGTAAATCTGATCCTCCAGGTTTTATTTACACAGGATAAATGAGACCGGGTGGAGAATGCAGCGTGTGCAAGCTAAGGTAAACTGAGATAAACAGAAGACGCTGGAAATACTCAGCAGGTCCAGACTGTATCTGCGAGAGAAACAGAGCTAACGTTTCAAGTCAAGGACCTTTGTCGGAACTGGAAAAGGTTAGAAATATAACACGTTTGAAGCAAGTAGAGAGAGAAGATAGGGGAGGGGAGGAAAGAATAAAAGGGAGGAGTATGATAGGGTGGAAGACGAGAGAATAAATGGCAAAAGGGCTGATGGTGAAAGGCGAACGGAGGTCAGTAATGGGACAAGTAAAAAAAAACAAAGGACAAGTCTACAGGTGTAAATGGAAAAACAGAATCATTCCTAGCACCTGCTATCAAGCACCAGAGGTTATGATTTGCAGCTACTGAACTCTACGTTGAGCCTGGAAGGATGCAAGGACATCTCATTATCATTCTCTGCCCCACTCTCACTCTGAACTCTGTGTCCTTAGCCTCTGACACTCTTCCAGAGAAGGTGAACAGAAGTTTGAGGAATGGGACATTCCTTGGTGAGGCCACACCTGGAGTATTGTGTGCAGTTTTGGTCTCCTTATCTGAGGAAGGATGTTCTTGCTCTCGAGGGAGCGCAGCGAAGGTTTACCAGACTGATTCCTGGGATGGCGGGACTGGCGTACGAGGAGAGATTGAATTGGTTAGGACTGTATTTCCTGGAGTTCAGAAGAATGAGGGGGGATCTCATAGAAATCTAAAAATTCTACCAGGACTGGACAGGGTAGATACAGGAAGGATGTTCCCGATGGTGGGGAAGTCCAGAACCAGGGGTCACAGTCTGAGGATACGGGGTAGCCATTTAGGACAGAGATCAGGAGAAATTCCTTCAAGCAGAGCGTGGTGAGCCTGTGGAATTTGTAACCACAGAAAGTAGTTGAATCCAAACCATTGTATGTTTTCAAGACGCATTTAGATATCGCATTTAGGGCAAAGGGCATCAAAGGCTATGGGGGGGGGGAAGCGGGATTAGGATATTGAGTTGGATGATCAGCCATGGCGGGGTAGGTTTGAGGGGCCGAATGGCCTCCTCCTGCTCCTATTTTTTCTATGTTTCTAAACACTTTGCAGTCTCTCGCGCTCACCATCGAGCCCAACAGCTGCAGTCCACAATCTCTGTCCCCATGTCTTTCAGACAGCGAGTGTTAGTAATGATTCTGCCGTTAACATTGACTTCTCCTCCAGACTCAGCTACTGCTTCTTTTCTTGCCCCATCAGCATCTCCTTTGCCTTGCACCATCATCCCTTCTGCCTTTTAATCTCTCCCCTCTTCCACCCTCTCGCAGATATTTCCTTTTGTTCCTTTCTCCTCCCAATTTCCACATTCATCTATCCGCCTGGAGTGCAAGAAAATTACTTTTGCAGTTTGTGGTCAGGGAAACAAAATGTCGAAGGGACAGGCCAAGAGTTTCAAACCGAGGGCAGCACGGTGGCACAGTGGATAGCCCTGCTGCCTCATGGCGCCGAGGTCCCAGGTTCGATCCCGGCCCTGGGTCACTGTCCGTGTGGAGTTTGCACATTCTCCCCGTGTTTGCGTGGGTCTCACCCTCACAACCCAAAGATGTGCAGGGTAGGTGGATTGGCCGCGCTAAATTACCCCTTAATGGGAAAAAACGAATTGGGTACTCTAAATTTATTTTTTTAAAGTTTCAAACTTGGTCTCAACATTAAATACCAACCAAAAAATTGAAATATAGCTAAATATGGCACTGTCAGGCCATTCCGTGGCATTTATATTTATTTGTCAGTATTCTGGTTATGCTGTCAACGTTCCTTTATCATTATCAAATATCACAATTAATACAGCGGAACGAAGAGGCCTGATTCCCACACAACAAGGTGACACCAGGAAGCAGTTCTTCAGATTAAAGGCAGTGGGATCTGGAAGTCTTCCCCAAAAAGCTGTGGACGCTGCGGATTAACGAGAATTTTCCAGACTGCGATCGATGGATTTTTGTTGGGTAAACGCATCACGAGATATGGGGGTAGGGTAGGTTGATGGAACTGAGGTACCGATCAAACAGAATCCAACTCGACGACAGAACAGCAGCTGAATGGCATCACCTCTACCTCTGTCATTTAGCTTCAAAACACACATTAACAATCACCAAAGTAAAAATTGTCCTTTATTCATAAACTGTAGGCAGTTCTTCAAACCATTTATGGATTTAATTTTTAAAAGCTTCAATTTGGAATGATTATTCGCCCTTCACTTTCAAGCTGATTTCCAAACGATAGTGAAACAATTTTCGTGAGTTAATTACCAAACTGCTGCAATTGATATCTTCATGATTCTTTACGTCAAACATACGCTCAAATTTAAATAACATGATGTGTATAAAACAGCAGGCTGTTTGCGATGAGGTGAAGAGTGGCAATCCGACACCCTCTCACATTGAGTTATAAGGGGTGATTTTCTAAAGCTGTGCTTGTGAAAGATGCTGCTCCTGCTGGACAACAGCTTTGAATGTAGAGGGCGCCATGCCGAGGACGTCCACTGTATCATCGCGGTTTCATGCTCACTGCCAGGCAACAATGTGTCAGGAGCACAGATTCAGAAAATCCCCAAAGTGTCTGCAATCACTGATTAGTCCTACTTGTTGTTGGATTCTGTAACACACTGCCAAAATCAGGATATCAGAGTGAAGAAAGGACAGATCAGATCAAACTACTGCACTGAGATTGCAGAGTGTTTTGAATGGATTGCACAGGGAGGTGACTGAATTTGACGAGATTAACTAAATGTGGAATGGACAGGCATTTAGTAAGAATATGAATGAGCTTTCAGGATAAGCTGTGCATTCTGTTTTAAACTCTCAGTCTGTCCTGATTCACTGCAATCATGATTTCCACTCTTCAACATTCCAACTTCTGCCTTAATCTTTAGAAAGACGGTCTTTTGACATTTGAACAATGAACAAAAACTTTTATAACGATCCTATAATTCAATATCTAATCTGACTTTAAAGTTTAATTGAATGTGACAGGGAGAAATCGAGTATTTCCAGGGGTGATTGTTTTGTTTTAAAAGGTTTCAGTGTTCAGGGGTACTTCCCTCAACATTCACTTCATACTGGGGTGGAGGAAATGAGAGTTGGTTATTTTTTCCGTTTGTGAACCGATCTCACATAAACTGCACTATTTTGGAGATCCTGCAACAAAATATTTCGTAATTTCTGGAAAACAATACTGAAATTCAGAAGAATTAAACAATTTAGAGTAATTCTAAATAAAGGTTCGTTCCACAGAGTAAAGTTGCTTTTCACTTACTTGAGTTCAGAGTTTGCCGGGTTTTCGCACTCGTGCAGTACGCTTCAATAACTTTCAAGATCTGTGTATCTTCTTCAAGGGCTGCTGTGCCTGATTAATAAAAACAACAATTCTCCTAAACACACAGGCACAAAACAGTAATACAAGAGCAAACGACTACCTTTGCTGGACATCTGAATGAGAAATAGAAAATGTTGCAAACACTAGCATCTCCAGTCGCAAAGGCTGATATTTTCAGAAAGTCGCTAGTTTGCAAAGTGGTGATCCTGAATTTTTTTTTTGGCTTCGAATTATTCACCTTCCATCTGACAAAAGTTAAAGATGAATTTTAGCGAACAGCAGCTCGCTAAAGCCATATCCAAAGGTAGGTGTTTGAGACCAAATCCTTTTCACAAGACGCGAGGGATATCAATGGGAGGCACCCTTACCATACACCACCAGTTCCCAAACGGTGGGTCAACACCCCAATTAGGGCGGTGGGCTCCCCCTTCTGAGACTGTACACCACAATGAGGACCAGGCAGCACCCAGCCCTGCCCATCTCTCAGTCTCTCCCTCCCACAGTCATATCATTGCGATCAGTACTTTATTGCTACATCATTGAGATCAAATAAGCTTTGTCAATGGAAAAACATGTAATACTTCTCCCATTTATTTTTCTATTGGATCAGATTCCTCAATACTGCGTGGGAGTGGTTGCCTTGAGCGGGACTTCATCATAGAATCCCTGCACTGCAGAAGGAAGCCATTCGGCTGATCGAGTCTGCACTGATACTCTGAAAAAGCACCCTACCCCTGCACCCAGTTACCCCTACCCACCCTACCTCCCCTGCACCCAGTTACCCCTACCCACCCTACCTCCCCTGCACCCAGTTACCCCTACCCACCCTACCTCCCCTGCACCCAGTTACCCCTACCCACCCTACCTCCCCTGCACCCAGTTACCCCTACCCACCCTACCTCCCCTGCACCCAGTTACCCCTACCCACCCTACCTCCCTGCACCCTGTTACCCCTACCCACCCTACCTCCCTGCACCCTGTTACCTCTACTGTTGGATACTAAGGGGCAATTTATCATGGTCAATCCACCTAACCTGCACATCTTTCGGCCGTGGGAGGAAACAGGAGCACTCGGGGGAAACCCACGCAGGCACGGGAGAGTGTGCAGACTCCGCACAGACTTGAATTCTAGGGCGAGGGCTCTGCAACTGAGCCAAGGGTGACACTGTAAGGTCACAGGGAAGGAGGTCAAGGGAGCAGGAGGTGAATCTCATGGATGAGGTTATCTCAGAAAGGAAATAGTAAGAAGTCTCACAACACCAGGTTAAAGTCCAACAAGTTCATCTGAAATCACAAGCTTTCGGAGCGCTGCTCCTTCATCGGGTGAAGTGGAGGCAGATTCACAATCACAGCTTATATGGGAGAGACACAATTACAAGATAATTACAGGTTGGAATGTGAAGAATGGTTACAATGTGGGTCTATACAGGTAAGCAAGTCTTTACAGGAACAGACAGTGTGACTGGGGTTGAGGGCGCATGAGGACGGCCTCAACCAGGATTCGGTTCCTGTCACATTCCAGGGAACCCCCACCATACTGCCCGGGAACCCCCACCATACTGCCCGGGAACCCCCACCATACTGCCCGGGAACCCCCACCATACTGCCCGGGAACCCCCACCATACTGCCCGGGAACCCCCACCATACTGCCTGGGAACCCCCACCATACTGCCTGGGACCCCCACCATACTGCCCGGGAACCCCCACCATACTGCCCGGGAACCCCCACCATACTGCCCGGGAACCCCCACCATACTGCCCGGGACCCCCACCATACTGCCTGGGACCCCCACCATACTGCCCGTTACCCCCCACCATACTGCCCGGGACCCCCCACCATACTGCCCGGGAACCCCCACCATACTGCCCGGGACCCCCCACCATACTGCCCGGGACCCCCCACCATACTGCCCAGGTCTGCAGAATCCGACTGACTGTCTGACTTGAGACAATTCACACCTCGATTACCTGTGATTAGCCCTCACTCCACTCACACTGTCTGTTCCTGTAAAATTGTTTACCTGTAAAGACTCACATTCCAACCTGTAATTATCTTGCAATTGCGTCTCTGCCTATATATGTTGTAAGAAGTCTTACAACACCGGGTTAAAGTCCAACAGGTTTATCTGAAATCACTAGCTTTCGGAGCGCTGCTCCTTCCTCAGGTGATCTCATGGAACAGAAGTGGCAATCGACAGAAGATGGAGATCAGACCTGTTAGTTAGTGGGAAGATTTTTGCTTGACAAATCATAGAATTGCAACAGTGCAGGAGGTCATTCGGCCCATCGAGTCTGCACCGGCCCTTGGAAAGAGTACATGGGCAGCACAGCAGCATTGTGGTTAGCACAGTTGCTTCACAGCTCCAGGGTCCCAGGTTCGATTCCGGCTTGGGTCACTGTCTGTGCGGAGTCTGCACGTCCTCCCCGTGTCTGCGTGGGTTTCCTCCGGGTGCTCCGGTTTCCTCCCACAGTCCAAAGATGTGCAGGTTAGGTGGATTGGCCATGATAAATTGCCCTTAAGTGTCCAAAATTGCCCTTAGTGTTGGGTGGGGTTACTGGGTTATGGGGATAGGGTGGAGGTGTGGACCTTGGGTAGGGTGCTCTTTCCAAGAGACAGTGCAGACTCGATGGGCCGAATGGCCTCCTTCTGCACTGTAAATTCTATGAAAAATCACTGTGCTAAATAGGATGGCCTTTGAACAGATCTACCCTAGCCCCATTCCCCAACCCTATCCCTGTAACCCAGTAACCCCACTAAGGGCAATTTAGCATGGCAAATCCACTTACCCTGCACATCTTTGGACTGTGGGAGGAAGCCGGCGCACCCGGAGGAAACCCACGCACACACGGGAAGAAAATGCACAAACTCCACGCAGACAGTGACCCGGAATTGAACTCTGGTTCCTGGCGCTCTGAGGCAGCAGTGCTAACCACTGTGCCAATGTGTCAGATGTTTAGCATTTGGACTAACTATACATCAATGAATTCTGCATTACCTTTCTAAGTAACACAATCTACAACTGGTGCACTCCAATCCAACTCTCATTACTTCGCACAACCTTCCTTTCTTAAAAATGTTTCCAGTCTCTTCCTGTTCGCCGACAATTGGTTACGCACAGGTAAAGTCAGGTACAGAAAATGGGAAAGTAACAAAGGCTATGGGCAGAGACAGAGCAGGGACCACAGCTGAATGCCAAACCTACTTTTCCTCAAGGCAACTTCCTCATCGGATGCTTTCCTTTCCGGTTTCCGTTTGGGAAGCAGTTTCTTCATGGTCTTGGGACTTTTGCTGAGGTCCTGCACAAAACACAAGAAAACATCGTCATAAAATAACAGATCCTGGGTTGTATTGTTTGTGAGTTTGAAGATGATTGGATGTACCGGAGGAAGATAGAATTGGAAGATAATAGTTAGAAACTTGGATTGACCTGTGCCAAACGGACAGCCTGATTTGGGTGTACTGACATTTGTGAATAATCGCGGGAATTTTAACTGCACGTCAATTTCAACAATCTAATATTGTGAAAAGCATGCAGGCCGCTCAGAGTGAAATCTATCACAAGTTTTGGGTGGGATGTTGAAAAACTGAAGACCAACCTCCTTGTAACACAGAGCAGCTGAAGGTTTCAACGGGGCTGCAGGGCGGAGGCAGCTCAAACTCCAAGGCTTTGGCATTTTGAGTGGTTCCAGAGGTCCCCAGCACAGAGAGCTGTGTGAGGTCCCGTGCAGGGAGGGGTGAGGAAGAGTATGATAGGAAGGAGTCACAGATATCGGATAGCCATCAGAATGTTTGTTGATAGGTGTCACAGGATGTAGTGGAAGCTGTCGACAGAACACAAAAAGCAAGTTATTGGGAACCATTGCTTCAGTTCTGGAGAATCAAAATACCCATTCCTTATTCCCGTGTTTGAAACAGTTTGTTCAAGCATCTCTCCTCACAGGCTGTAGCCCCATGTTCCATTCCTTGATAAGTATGTACCTGTCAGGCAGGGAAGAAGTGGTCGGGCGAGGGAACCGTGGTTTACTAAAGCAGTCGAAACACTTGTCAAGAGGAAGAAGGAGACTTATGTAAAGATGAGACATGAAGGTTCAGTTAGGGTGCTCGAGAGTTACAAGTTAGCTAGGAAGGACCTAAAGAGAGAGCTAAGAGCCAGGAGGGGACATGAGAAGTCCTTGGCAGGTAGGATCAAGGACAACCCTAAAGCTTTCTATAGATATGTCAGGAATAAACGAATGACTAGGGTAAGAGTAGGGCCAGTCAAGGACAGTAGTGGGAAGTTGTGCTTGGAGTCCGAGGAGATAGGAGGTGCTAAATGAATATTTTTCGTCAGTATTCACACAGAAAAAAGACAATGTTGTCGAGGAGGATACTGAGATTCAGGCTACTGGACTAGAAGGGCTTGAGGTTCATCAGGAGGAGGTGTTAGCAATTCTGGAAAGTGTGAAAATAGATGAGTCCCCTGGGCCGGATGGGATTTATCCTAGGATTCTCTGGGAAGCTAGGGAGGAGATTGCTGAGCCTTTGGCTTTGATCTTTAAGTCATCTTTGTCTACAGGAATAGTGCCAGAAGACTGGAGGATAGCAAATGTTGTCCCCTTGTTTAAGAAGGGGAGTAGAGACAACCCTGGTAACTATAGACCAGTGAGCCTTACTTCTGTTGTGGGCAAAATCTTGGAAAGCTTTATAAGAGATAGGATGTATAATCATCTGGAAAGGAATAATTTGATTAGAGATAGTCAACACTGTTTTGTGAAGGGTAGGTCGTGCCTCACAAACCTTATTGAGTTCTTCGAGAAGGTGACCAAACAGGTGGATGAGGGTAAAGCAGTTGATGTGGTGTATATGGATTTCAGTAAAGTGTTTGATAAGGTTCCCCACGCTAGGCTACTGCAGAACATACGGAGGCATGGGATTCAGGGTGATTTAGCAGTTTGGATCAGAAATTGGCTAGCTGGAAGAAGACAAAGGGTGGTGGTTGATGGGAAATGTTCAGACTGGAGTCCAGTTACTAGTGGTGTACCACAAGGATCTGTTTCAGGGCCACTGCTGTTTGTCATTTTTATAAATGACTGGGAGGAGGGCGTAGAAGGATGGGTGAGTAAATTTGCAGATGACACTAAAGTCGGTGGAGTTGTGGACAGTGTGGACGGATGTTACAAGTTACAGAGGGACATAAATAAGCTGCAGCGCTGGGCTGAGAGGTGGCAAATGGAGTTTAATTCAGAAAAGTGTGAGGTGATTCATTTTGGAAGGAACAACAGGAAGACAGAGTACTGGGCTAATGGTAAGATTCTTGGCAGTGTGGATGAGCAGAGAGATCTCGGTGTCCATGTACATAGATCCCTGAAAGTTGCCACCCAGGTTGAGAGGGTTGTTAAGAAGGCGTACGGTGTGTTAGCTTTTATTGGTAGAGGGATTGAGTTTCGGAGCCATGAGGTCATGTTGCAGCTGTACAAAACTCTGGTGCGGCCGTATTTGGAGTATTGCGTGCAATTCTGGTCGCCGCATTATAGGAAGGGCGTGGAAGCATTGGAAAGGGTGCAGAGGAGATTTACCAGAATGTTGCCTGGTATGGAGGGAAGATCTTATGAGGAAAGGCTGAGGGACTTGAGGCTGTTTTCGTTAGAGAGAAGAAGGATAAGAGGTGACTTAATTGAGGCATACAAGATGATCAGAGGATTGGATAGGGTGGACAGTGAGAGCCTTTTTCCTCGGATGGTGATGTCTAGCACGAGGGGACATAGCTTTAAATTGAGGGGAGATAGATATAAGACAGATGTCAGAGGTAGGTTCTTTACTCAGAGAGTAGTAAGGGTGTGGAATGCCCTGCCTGCAACAGTAGTGGACTCGCCAATACTAAGGGCATTCAAATGGTCATTGGATAGACATATGGACGATAAGGGAATAGTGTAGATGGGCTTCAGAGTGGTTTCACAGGTCGGCGCAACATCGAGGGCCGAAGGGCCTGTGCTGCGCTGGAATGTTCTATTCCGTCCTCACTAGCCCTTCAAACTGAACAGTCTCCAATTAGAAGGGGGGGGGGGCGAATGGAGCCCATACCAATGGGGACTGCTGGGCAGAGTCCAGACTGAAAGGGCTGCGCGGTAGCACAGTGGTTAGCACTGTTGCTTCACAGCACCAGGGACCCGGGTTCCATTCCAGCTTGGGTCACTGTCTGTGCGGAGTCTGCATGTTCTCCCCGTGTCTGCGTGGGTTTCCTCCGGGTGCTCCGGTTTCCTCCCACAAGTCCCGAAAGACGTGCTGTTAGGTGAATTAGACATTCTGAATTCTCCCTCGGTGTCCCCGAACAGGCGCCGGAATGTGTAAAGTCTTTTGCTCTCACAGTAGGATAGTTTTTTAAAAAGTGTAATAGTATTTATAACAGAGCAGACTTGTCTGAAGACAAGCGGAAAGCTGAAACAAACCAGTTGAAACAGCTTTTTGAAGCTATCCAGCCAGAGTCTGAAGGGGTTATAACAGGAGCCAAATCTGTTCTGGAAAGCAAGTATTATTCTGTGCCATTGGGATGTAGGATGGATTGAGAGCTGTATGTTTTCCTGTCTTGTTGTTCAATTGGGAATAGAGATCGGCTTGCATTTTTATCGCACCTTTCACAACCTTAAGATGGACCAAAGCACTTTAAGCCATTTGAGGGCTTTTGAAATGTTACCACTGGATTAAAGTAGTATACGCGGCAACCAGGACCCCACTAAAATCAAGAAGAGAAAAGACCAGATGATCTGTTTTAGTGATGTTGGTTCAGGTGTAAATATTGAACAGGCCACGAGAGAGAACATCCAAACACGAGGAGACCGTTCAGCCCCTTGAATCATTTCCACCATTCGGTGAGATTATGGCTGATGTGTCTTAACTCTGATCTACACACCATGGCTCCATAATACCTTTACTCAGCAAAATATATATCAAATACGTTTTTAAATTTTCAACTGCCTTAACACCTTTATGTGGTGAAAGGTCCAGATTTCCACTCCCACGAGTGTTTCCCGACATCGTCACTAAACAGCCTTGCTCTAATTTTAAAGTTCTGCCCGCTTGTTCTGGACACTCCCCACAAACCCTACCACAGCAAATAGTTTCTGTCAACCCTCTCAACTCTGTCAATCATCCTAAATACCTTAATTACATCACACCCTAATCTTTTATACGCGAGGAAAAACGGGTCTAGTCTAATACAAGACATGCTCAATGCAACATGAAGCCCATTCGATAGAACTGACTATTATGTCAGACGGGGCTCATTGGGAGAGATTGGTAACTTGCCACCCAATGTAAAACTGGTGTTAGGGATTGATACCCAAGACAGAAAACAATTATTTCCATTAATTTCTATCGCAGATAGAATCCCAGCAGGGTGCAATTTTGCAATGTCCCGCTCGCCCCACTCTCTGCCACACACAGCTGTCACTTCGTGCTCGGCTACAGTCTCAGTTAGTTGTCCCTTTCTCTTACTGTGTGGCACGGCACAGACTGCTGTCTGACCACAGCAATCCCCACACTGGGCGTTTTAGTTTGCTTCTGAAGATGATCCACCCACTCTTGCAAATCCTGGTAGCTGGAACAGGATACCAAAATTCGTTCAATCATACTTCCTGCAAGCAAAGCAGAACAAGAAAAGATAGGTTAACATACAGGTGGATTCTGTGTACTGTTTGTAAGTCTAGGATAACAGAAACCTTAAATTAAGCTAATAACTCACCAGTAATTTCAAAGGTGTTCTTGTCAGCATCACTGTCGTCTAACCTGGTGACCATAAGTCCGGTTAATGGCAACTTTCCCTAATAACCAGATAAAGTTGAGAATTCACCATTTACATTGCAAATATCCATCGTCATTCTCTCCACTAGCTCATATCAGCAACATTTACAACCTGTAATAATCATTTTTATAACTTGTAACAACTCTTGTTTACAACCTTTAACCTAATGAATCATTTCGAGATGCTTCACAGGGACATTAGAAAACAATGCGACAGCGAGCCATTTGAAGAGATACTTCAGGTAAATGGCCAAAAGCTCGGTCAAAGAAGTCAGATTTAAGGAGCATCAGAAAGGGCGGGCGGCATGGTGGCACAGTGCTTAGCACTGCTGCCTCACGGCGCCGAGGACCCGGATTCGATCCCGGCCCCGGATCACTGCCGATGTGGAGTTTGCACATTCTCCCCGTGTCTGTGTGGGTCTCACCCTCACAACCCAAAGATGTGCAGGGTAGGTGGATTGACCGCGCTAAATTGCCCCTTAATTGGAAAAATGTGTCAAAAACAGAAAGGAGAAAAGGAGTGAATTACAGAGCTCAGGGTCCCAGGCAGCTGAAAGCAAGGCCATCAATTGTGAAGCTATTGAAATCAGGGATGTTCAACGATCATCTATAACCTCTAATAATCACAACTACATTAACAAATTGGTACTGGGCCCTTTTAATACAGGAAACATCCCGAGGAGTTTCACAGAGGTGGGTGTTGAGGGGGGGTCGGCAGTGGGTGTTGAGGGGGGGGGGCGGCAGTGGGTGTTGAGGGGGGGGGGGCGGCAGTGGGTGTTGAGGGGGGGGTCGGCAGTGGGTGTTGAGGGGGGGTCGGCAGTGGGTGTTGAGGGAGGGTCGGCAGTGGGTGTTGAGGGGGGATCGGCAGTGGGTGTTGAGGCGGGGTCGGCAGTGGGTGTTGAGGGGGGGGGTCGGCAGTGGGTGTTGAGGGGGGGGTCGGCAGTGGGTGTTGAGGGGGGGGTCGGCAGTGGGTGTTGAGGGAGGGTCGGCAGTGGGTGTTGAGGGGGGATCGGCAGTGGGTGTTGAGGGGGGGGTCGGCAGTGGGTGTTGAGGGGGGTCGGCAGTGGGTGTTGAGGGGGGGGTCGGCAGTGGGTGTTGAGGGGGGGTCGGCAGTGGGTGTTGAGGGGGGGTCGGCAGTCGGTGTTGAGGGGATTTGTGCCCAGACCTTTCTGGCTTCCCAGAGGGAAAGGGTGGGTGAGGTGGAGGGGAGGGTGGGTGAGGGTGGAGGGTGGGTGAGGGGGAGGGTGGGTGAGGTGGAGGGTGGGTGAGGTGGAGGGTGGGTGAGGTGGAGGGTGGGTGAGGTGGAGGGTTGGTGAGGTGGAGGGTGGGTGAGGTGGAGGGTGGGTGAGGTGGAGGTTGGGTGAGGTGGAGGGTGGGTGAGGTGGAGGGTGGGTGAGGTGGAGGGGAGGGTGGGTGAGGGTGGGTGAGGGGGAGGGTGGGTGAGGGGGAGGGTGGGTGAGGTGGAGGGTGGGTGAGGTGGAGGGTGGGTGAGGGTGGGTGAGGGGGAGGGTGGGTGAGGGGGAGGGTGGGTGAGGTGGAGGGTGGGTGAGGTGGAGGGTGGGTGAGGTGGAGGGTGGGTGAGGTGGAGGGTGGGTGAGGTGGAGGGTGGGTGAGGTGGAGGGTGGGTGAGGTGGACGGGAGGGTGGGTGAGGGTGGGTGAGGGGGAGGGTGGGTGAGGTGGAGGGTGGGTGAGGTGGAGGGTGGGTGAGGTGGAGGGTGGGTGAGGTGGAGGGTGGGTGAGGTGGAGGGTGGGTGAGGGGGAGGGTGGGTGAGGGGGAGGGTGGGTGAGGGGGAGGGTGGGTGAGGGGGAGGGTGGGTGAGGTGGAGGGTGGGTGAGGTGGAGGGTGGGTGAGGTGGAGGGTGGGTGAGGTGGAGGGTGGGTGAGGTGGAGGGTGGGTGAGGGGGAGGGTGGGTGAGGGGGAGGGTGGGTGAGGGCGAGGGTGGGTGAGGGCGAGGGTGGGTGAGGGCGAGGGTGGGTGAGGGCGAGGGTGGGTGAGGGCGAGGGTGGGTGAGGGCGAGGGTGGGTGAGGGCGAGGGTGGGTGAGGGCGAGGGTGGGTGAGGGCGAGGGTGGGTGAGGGCGAGTGAGGGCGAGGGCGGGTGAGGGCGAGGGTGGGTGAGGGCGAGGGTGGGTGAGTGCGAGGGTGGGTGAGGTGGAGGGTGGGTGAGGTGGAGGGTGGGTGAGGTGGAGGGTGGGTGAGGTGGAGGGTGGGTGAGGTGGAGGGTGGGTGAGGGGGAGGGTGGGTGAGGGGGAGGGTGGGTGAGGGGGAGGGTGGGTGAGGGGGAGGGTGGGTGAGGGGGAGGGTGGGTGAGGGGGAGGGTGGGTGAGGGGGAGGGTGAGGGGGAGGGTGGGTGAGGTGGAGGGTGGGTGAGGGGGAGGGTGGGTGAGGGGGAGGGTGGGTGAGGGGGAGGGTGGGTGAGGGGGAGGGTGGGTGAGGGGGAGGGTGGGTGAGAGGGAGGGTGGGTGAGGTGGAGGTTGGGTGAGGTGGAGGGTGGGTGAGGTGGAGGGTGGGTGAGGGAGAGGGTGGGTGAGGGAGAGGGTGGGTGAGGGAGAGGGTGGGTGAGGGGGAGGGTGGGTGAGATGGAGGGTGGGTGAGGGGGAGGGTGGGTGAGGGAGATGGTGGGTGAGGGGGAGGGTGGGTGAGGGGGAGGGTGGGTGAGGGGGAGGGTGGGTGAGAGGGAGGGTGGGTGAGGTGGAGGTTGGGTGAGGTGGAGGGTGGGTGAGGTGGAGGGTGGGTGAGGTGGAGGGTGGGTGAGGGAGAGGGTGGGTGAGGGAGAGGGTGGGTGAGGGAGAGGGTGGGTGAGGGGGAGGGTGGGTGAGATGGAGGGTGGGTGAGGGGGAGGGTGGGTGAGGGAAGGGTGGGTGAGGGGGAGGGTGGGTGAGGGAGAGGGTGGGTGAGGGGGAGGGTGGGTGAGGGGGGGGGTGGGTGAGGTGGAGGGTGGGTGAGGTGGAGGGTGGGTGAGGTGGAGGGTGGGTGAGGTGGAGGGTGGGTGAGGGGGGGGGTGGGTGAGGTGGAGGGTGGGTGAGGTGGAGGGTGGGTGAGGTGGAGGTTGGGTGAGGTGGAGGTTGGGTGAGGTGGAGGGTGGGTGAGGGAGGGGTGGGTGAGGGGGAGGGTGGGTGAGGGGGAGGGTGGGTGAGGGGGAGGGTGGGTGAGGTGGAGGGTGGGTGAGGGGGAGGGTGGGTGAGGGGGAGGGTGGGTGAGGGGGAGGGTGGGTGAGGTGGAGGGTGGGTGAGGGGGAGGGTGGGTGAGGTGGAGGGTGGGTGAGGGAGAGGGTGGGTGAGGGGGAGGGTGGGTGAGGGGGAGGGTGGGTGAGGTGGAGGGTGGGTGAGGTGGAGGTTGGGTGAGGTGGAGGTTGGGTGAGGTGGAGGGTGGGTGAGGGAGAGGGTGGGTGAGGGGGAGGGTGGGTGAGGGGGAGGGTGGGTGAGGGGGAGGGTGGGTGAGGTGGAGGGTGGGTGAGGGGGAGGGTGGGTGAGGGGGAGGGTGGGTGAGGGGGAGGGTGGGTGAGGTGGAGGGTGGGTGAGGGGAGGGTGGGGTGAGGTGGAGGGTGGGTGAGGGAGAGGGTGGGTGAGGGGGAGGGTGGGTGAGGGGGGAGGGTGGGTGAGGGGGAGGGTGGGTGAGGGGGAGGGTGGGTGAGGGAGAGAGTGGGTGAGGGGGAGGGTGGGTGAGGTGGAGGGTGGGTGAGGGCGAGGGTGGGTGAGGGCGAGGTTGAGGGAGTGGGTGGAGGGTTGGGCAGGGGAGTGGGTGCAGGATTGGATGGTGGAGTAGGTGGCGGACTGAGGGAGAGTGGGTGAGTAAGCATGTCTGCCTCACTCTGGTTTCTCACTTACTCTCACCACCACAAACACACAGCTACTGAAAGTGGGTGAGGGTGAGTGAGCTCCCGGAGAGTGGGAGTGAGCCACACAGGCACACACCGATCCTCGTATACTCCACTCACAGAATCCCTCATAGAATCCCTACAGTGCAGGAGGAGGCCAGTCGCACATCAAGCCTGCACCGACCCTCTGAAAGAGCATCCCACTCGGCCCCTGCCCTATCCCCATAATCCTACCTAACCTTTTGGACATTAAGGGGTAATTTATCATGGCCAGTCCACCTAACCTGCACATCTTTGGACTGTGGGAGGGGCGGAGGGAGGGGGGAATCAGCCATGATCATATTAAATGGCGGAGCAGGTTTGATGGGCCGAATGGCCTCCTCCTCTTTCTATTTTCTATCTTTCTCTGTTTCTACCATTGCAGCTCAAAGGTGGAATGACGAAAAGTCATGGGACTAATACCTCGCGTCCTGTCAAGAAGTGCAATGATTGCCAACCGTTTGAGACACCACCTTTAAAGGTGCATGCATGTGTTGATTTACAAGATCGCGCCCATTCAGACAGCGGAGATGAATTTTAGACAAACATCTTAAAGGTTTGAACACTGATGTCACTGTATTTTCTTCAGTTAAAATTAATTTAGTGTACCCAATTCATTTATCCCAATTATGGGGCAATTTAGCGCGGCCAATCCACCTCCCCTGCACATCTTTGGGTTGTGGGGGTGAGACCCGCGCAGACACGGGGAGAATGAGCAAACTCCACACGGACAATGACCCAGGGCCGGATCGAACCCGGGACCTCTCGACTGGTTTTGGGGCTGGTTTAGCACAGTGGGCTAAACTGTGGCTTCTGATGCAGAACAAGGCCAGCAGTGCGGGTTCAATTCCCGTACCAGCCTCCCCGAACAGGCGCCGGAATGTGGCGACTAGGGGCTTTTCACAGTAACTTCATTGAAGCCTACTTGTGGCAATAAGCGATTATTATTATTATTATTACCTCGGCTAACCCACTGCGCCACCGCGCTGCCCCCAATATTTTCTGATCTTACAATGTTCAAGTAATGAGTGAGATTCCCTCTCACCTGATAAATGAAAGCACTCATCCTGGGACTGGCAGAGAGCATGAGCAGAACGTGTGGGAACAGGAGAAAATACCTCTCACACTTTTCCTGAAAAATTGAATGAAAGAAAATCAATTGAAAATAATCGCACGAATGCAGTTTCCCAACTGTAACCCCACATTGGAACAGTGTAGCTGACAGAATGAACTATTGCTGGAAAGATTTGCACATCAGGACTTTCCGATTCAGCACCCAGAGACTCTGGAAGGAAATGAAGATTTGTTGTGAAGGTTTTTGGGCCCCCCACCCCGCGCGCTGGAAATTCACAGGGGCTTTCAAAAACCTTGGTGAACATTTTATCCTCAGTTGAATAACGGAGGGGGTTGGAAGGAGCATCTCCCCTTTCACCTCCAACAAAACCAAGGATGTAGACCTGAACTCCAAATTTCTGTTTATGCGGGAGTGAAAGTGGGGAAAACGTGGTCGGACAGACCAGGTCCTCGTTGCCAGGTCCCCATCACCAAACATGCCGGAATGTGCGGCACAGGGCCTGCTTGCCAGTTGGCGGGCGGTCAAGGCTGGACTGGACACCAGTTGCCAAGCGTTAAGGACCGGGTCCCCTGTGGACGGGTGATCACGGCTGGCATGTGCGTCCATGGACAAGCAGTCAGGGCTGGACTGTGTCTCCCTCCCTGTCATCAAGCAGGCCCCCCGTAGTCAGGACCCCGTGGTCACCACCCTTGTTTCTGGGTCGGCGGGGCCTGGTCCCCTGTTGTCAGGCCCCTTGGCTGGACCCCTGAGGTGGGGTCGACAGGGCTAAGTCCCCTGTTGACTGACCCCGTGGCTGGTCCCTTGCGGCTCAGCGGGCAAGGCTGCCCCCTCCCAGGAAGGCTGGGCCCCTGTGGCCGGGCCTGCTATTTCTGTGTGGGCAGTGTCAGGCCTATATCACTGGGACTGACCCTCATTCTCTTGTCAGTGACTGCAGGGTGCCTGGCCCCAAAATATCATCCAAATAAGGGAGAGAAACTTTAAATTTTAATGGTCAGTATTGATGAAAGGATGAAAAGCATAAGGAGGGAAGATTACCTCATTTCCACATTGCACTGTGACCTGTGACATGTAGATAACGTTTCCCAGAGACCTGATATCTTCACCTTCCCAACCATGGACCGTTTCTGTCAGTATCTGAAGCTCCAGCTCCTTCTTTTTCCGCACTTCTTGACACTGTGACTAATTGAACAAAAGTAAATGTACATCTATCGGGTGTCCAGCACACCGTACAACATTAAAAAGATGACCGCCCCCCTGCCACACACACACACACACACACACACACAGACACACACACACGCACACACACACACACACACGCGCGCGCACACACACACACACACACACACACACACGCGCGCACACACACACACACACACACACACACACACACACCACACACACGCGCGCGCGCCGCTGCACTGCGAGCTCAGCTGCAGGCCCAGACAATCAGCGGGCACTGGGCTGAACCAGGTGTGTTAAAATGGAAGTCGAGTTTGATAATGTGAATACAAGATCAGAAAGCATTGTCTTTACAAAACTTAACTGACTGATTGGGACTTTAAGTTTAATTATTCTGAAGAAACAGATTGATCGACTGGGGATTTCAGCTGTTGACTGCTTCATATTGGAGTTTTTAGATCTCTTCATTCATTTTGAATTATTTCACAAAACAACAGAACAGAGAAATAAATGACACCTTTATACATTTACACAGAAAGCGATCCGTGTAGGTTTCGGAAAGTACAGCCAAATAACAGATTACAAACCAAACGAGGAAATGCTGGAAAATCTCAGCAGATGCTGCCAGACCTGCTGAGATTTTCCAGCATTTTCTCTTTTGGTTTCAGATTCCAGCATCCGCAGTAATTTGCTTTTAAGAGATTGCAACACAATTCCACTTACCGAGAGACTCTGGAAAGCATTCATGGACCTCTGAATATCAAGCCAATCTGGGTGATATTCCTACAGGGAGAGACAAATGGACACATCAGTCGCCTGGAAAGCCAGACTTGGCAATCTTCGGAATTAGAACCATAAACCTCATCCTGGAACTCATCTCCATTACCAGACACACAGACCATAACCATAGGGCAAGTAATACATAGACAAGCAAACCTGACAGAACGATACATAAGGAAATCACTTGTTCATTTGTCACCAATTGAAATGAACAATATTGTATTGGACAGGGGCGAGCACCTTTAAACAGAACAATGCCTGAATCGGCATCTCACCGGGATCCTGTGCTGATACAACCCAGAGTAACGAAGGATGAGAAGGGAGCATTTCACTGCTGTCCGTTATTAGCAGGTACAATTCCTTACCTCCATGTGTCGTTCCAGTTCTTTCAGCAATGTGGGGTACTTGTCCAACCGCATGAATGGTTTGCTGAGGCTGGTAGTCAGCATGAGAATCCCGGGGCTCGTTGCTCCTTTAATTTCCATAAATTCTCCCAACTCCTCACTGAAGAGAAAATAATATTGGGCCAATTACCCAGATACCCCAAAATCTGACATTCAACCCTGCAATTCTCTCAAATTAAGATGAGTAACGGTGATTTACAGAGGTGTCGAGCATTGAGGGGTGTTGTATTGAGGTGTCGAGCATTGAGGGGTGTTGTATTGAGGTGTTTAGGATTGAGGGGTGTTTTATGGAGGTGTTTAGGATTGAGGGGTGTTGTATTGAGGTGTTTAGGATTGAGGGGTGTTGTATTGAGGTGTTTAGGATTGAGGGGTGTTTTATGGAGGTGTTTAGGATTGAGGGGTGTTGTATTGAGGTGTTTAGGATTGAGGGGTGTTGTATTGAGGTGTTTAGGATTGAGGGGTGCTGTATTGAGGTGTTTAGGATTGAGGGGTGTTGCATTGAGGTGTTTATGATTGAGGGGGTGTTGTATTGAGGTGTTTAGGATTGAGGGGTGTTGTATTGAGGTGTTTAGGATTGAGGGGTGTTGTATTGAGGTGTTTAGGATTGAGGGGTGTTTTATGGAGGTGTTTAGGATTGAGGGGTGTTTTATGGAGGTGTTTAGGATTGAGGGGTGTTTTATGGAGGTGTTTAGGATTGAGGGGTGTTTTATGGAGGTGTTTAGGATTGAGGGGTGTTGTATTGAGGTGTTTATGATTGAGGGGTGTTGTATTGAGGTGTTTAGGATTGAGGGGTGTTGTATTGAGGTGTTTAGGATTGAGGGGTGTTTTATGGAGGTGTTTAGGATTGAGAGGTGTTTTATGGAGGTGTTTAGGATTGAGGGGTGTTTTATGGAGGTGTTTAGTATTGAGGGGTGTTTTATGGAGGTGTTTAGGATTGAGGGGTGTTGTATTGAGGTGTTTATGATTGAGGGGTGTTTTATGGAGGTGTTTAGGATTGAGGGATGTTGTATTGAGGTGTTTAGGATTGAGGGGTGTTGTATTGAGGTGTTTAGGATTGAGGGGTGTTGTATTGAGGTGTTTAGGATTGAGGGGTGTTTTATGGAGGTGTTTAGGATTGAGGGGTGTTGTATTGAGGTGTTTAGGATTGAGGGGTGTTTTATGGAGGTGTTTAGGATTGAGGGGTGTTGTATTGAGGTGTTTAGGATTGAGGGGTGTTGTATTGAGGTGTTTAGGATTGAGGGGTGTTTTATGGAGGTGTTTAGGATTGAGGGGTGTTGTATTGAGGTGTTTAGGATTGAGGGGAGCTTTATGGAGGTGTTTAGGATTGAGGGGTGTTTTATGGAGGTGTTTAGGATTGAGGGGTGTTGTATTGAGGTGTTTAGGATTGAGGGGTGCTTTATGGAGGTGTTTAGAATTGAGGGGTGTTGCATTGAGGTGTTTAGGATTGAGGGGTGTTGCATTGAGGTGTTTAGGATTGAGGGGTGCTTTATGGAGGTGTTTAGAATTGAGGGGTGTTGCATTGAGGTGTTTAGGATTGAGGGGTGTTGTATTGAGGTGTTTAGGATTGAGGGGTGTTGTATTGAGGTGTTTAGGATTGAGGGGTGTTGTATTGAGGTGTTTAGGATTGAGGGGTGTTTTATGGAGGTATTTAGGATTGAGGAGTGTTGTATTGAGGTGTTTAGGATTGAGGGGTGCTTTATGGAGGTGTTTAGGATTGAGGGGTGTTGTATTGAGGTGTTTAGGATTGAGGGGAGCTTTATGGAGGTGTTTAGGATTGAGGGGTGTTGCATTGAGGTGTTTATGATTGAGGGGGTGTTGTATTGAGGTGTTTAGGATTGAGGGGTGTTGTATTGAGGTGTTTAGGATTGAGGGGTGTTGTATTGAGGTGTTTAGGATTGAGGGGTGTTTTATGGAGGTGTTTAGGATTGAGGGATGTTGTATTGAGGGATGTTGTATTGAGGTGTTTAGGATTGAGGGGTGTTTTATGGAGGTGTTTAGGATTGAGGGATGTTGTATTGAGGTGTTTAGGATTGAGGGGTGTTGTATTGAGGTGTTTAGGATTGAGGGGTGCTTTATGGAGGTGTTTAGGATTGAGGGTGTTGTATTGAGGTGTTTAGATTATCATAGAATTTACAGTGCAGAAGGAGGCCATTCAGCCCATCGAGTCTGCACCGGCTCTTGGAAAGAGCACCCTACCCAAGGTCGACACCTCCACCCTATCCTCATAACCCAGTAACCCCACCCAACACTAAGGGCAATTTTGGACACTAAGGGCAATTTAGCATGGCCAATCCATCTAACCTGCACATCTTTGGACTGTGGGAGGAAACCGGAGCACCCGGAGGAAACCCACGCACACACGGGGAGGATGTGCAGACTCCGCACAGACAGCGACCCAAGCCGGAATCGAACCTGGGACCCTGGAGCTGTGAACCGTGCTGCTACCGTGCTGCCCAAATGAAATGAAAACCGCTTATTGTCACAAGTAGGCTTCAAATGAAGTTACGGTGAAAAGCCCCTAGTCGCCACATTCCGGCACCTTTTCAGGGAGGCTGGTATGGGAATTGAATCCGCGTTGCTGGCCTGCCTTGGTCTGCTGACAAAGCCAGTGATTTAGCCCTGTGGTTCACGACGGCACGGAACGGCCCCTATCCCGACCGATTCAGGGCCCGATAATGGGCCAGGAGCGGGGCCGCGTCATTCACACGCGCCAGACCTTGTCGCCGCGTAAAGGCGGCGCCGCATAACTGGCGTCACCCGCGCATGCGCGGTTGCCGTCCTCTCCGAGTCCGCCCCGCAAGGAGATGTCAGGCGGATCTTGCGGGGCTGCGGAAGGAAGGAGGTCCTCCTTCAGAAAGGACGGCCCGACGATCGGTGGGCACCGATCGCGGGCCAGACCTCATTTGAGCCCCCCCCCCCGCAGGCCGCTCCCCCAGCGTTCCCCGCTGTTCCCGACGGCGCCGGGGGGAACCCGCCGTTTTGGCCTGGCCGTTCAGCCCATCCGGGCCTGAGAATAGCGGGGGTGCCGGAGAATCGCCATTTTGGGTGTCTCCGGCGATTCTCCGGCCTGCGACCCGCGCAGAACTCGACGGGGCCGTTCCCGCCGCTTGGGAGAATCGCGGGAGGGCATCGGACCGGGAAATTTCGGCGACCCAGGCGATTCTCCCAACCGGCGCAGGAGCGGAGAATTCCGCCCCATTTTTCCCGAGAGAATGCAACAACAATCTTTCTTCCCAAGACCAATCCCACAATGGAACAAGCTGCCAAAGGATAGTCACTGCCCCATGATTGGAACTCTTAAGACCCACCATCAGATTATTTCCATTGATATGTTTTTATTATGAAGGCCGCCAGCTCCGCAGGTCACGCCTGGTTTAGTGAGCATCACCCATACAAATGTTGGCGGAATATGGAAATTAACCTGTGACAAAACTAAAGCACAGACAAGTACTGAGCATGGCACACATGCTCAGCACACCAGTACATCCAGATGTAATCTGCTCCAACTGGGTGATGTTCAGAGGTGGAGTGTGAAATCTTAACACTTACCCCCAATGTTGCCAAATCCCTAGCACATTTTGGGGCCTGTGAAATGGAATGTCTACTGCCCTGGACACGAGGATCAATCAGATACCTGAATTGTGTGAGGACGTGGACAGCCCAGGGGTGATTGGCACAGTAAGCGAGGTACAAACTCTTCATTTGGGACATTAGGTTCCCAAAGCATCCTCCAACCTTCTGCTGGAACTCGGGTAACCTGTGCACACAAAGCAATGGAGGCACAAAGCAAACACACATTTGTTTTAAAAACGGTTTTCAATAAACATTTTAGGATCAATCAACGAATTAAAATTAGAATAAAACACAACAACTCGATGTGAGGAATGATTCACTCTGACATCAGACAGGCTTTGATTAATTCATGGGACGTGGAGATTGTTGGCAAGAGCATTTATTATTGCCTCCTTGCTGTATCCCAACACTGGAGACATCAACCAGCAGTTAAGAGGGAAGGTCAGAACCGAGGGGGGGCATACGTGCAAACACGCACGCACATATGCACACAAGGAATTCTGTCAATGCTTCAAGGGAAAGGATAAACAGCGGAGTCCATGGTGTCCGGTTTGTCTCTCAGCGCTGGTCTGCAAAACAATCAAAGGCTCTTGCACTGCGTTCCAGGTGGACTGGAGGAAAATTTACCATTGTCTGTTTCAGAACCTAGAGCGATTTTGGAGCAACTTCCAGGCAATCTCGACCTCGGGGCTGGGCCTGGGGGTTCAGGAGCTCATGTGTTCTTTACCCAAGCTGGTGATCTTTTTCCTCCTCCAAAAACCAAAACCAGTTTTTAAATCTCAGTTTTCTTTGCATGCATTTTTTAAATCCATAAACCACCATGTGTCCCTTTTGTAAACAGTCCATCAGGGCCAAGAGGTTCCCAGCTTCTTTAAAACTGCTTAATTACCTTTTCTGGTAAAATACTCTAATTGCCCAGGACAGCAACCAGAGTCCTTGCAATAACCCTTTAAGGGACAGTGTCTGTAAAAAAAGACAAATTCTTCAAGAATGTTCTTAGACCTTGAAGATGAACCATTTTTTGTGATGAAAGCGTTTGTGACAAGCTATAGAACTGCAAGTCATTCTTTATACCCTTCAGCTCGCAATCCTGTCACACATGCTGTGCTAATCGAGAGGAATATCACTTGCTGGGTGAGGAGGTAGAAGATCCCAGGATTTCTGCATACCAACAAGAAAGCTCTGCTCAGACAGAATGTGTGTTGGAGACAGAGCAATTGTAGCCCATACGCCCTGGGATTTTAATGAAACATTGGGGACACTCAAAAACCAAGTGCAATAGTGAATCATAGTTTCATGCCCACGTGAAAGTTACATTGGAGGCAAAGGGTAGAAGCACGAGATTGCTGAACCTCTGATTTTCTTGTCTACATCTCAGCTAAATTGAAAGGAGTGGCAACTAAATTCCTCCAATGGGCTGATTCTTGCCCTTCCCAGGATCACTCACTTGGTGCATTCCTCTAAAGACTGAACAAGGATTTGCTGGAAAGAGCAAATGTCCTCCAGGTTGCCCATCAGATATCCCATGTCAGTAGAACTCAATCTGTAAACAGCAAGACACAGGATTAAATTGATAGATATATATTATATATATTATATATATATATGTGACACACTTATATCACCATCAGTACACATTTGTAAAATTGAATCTTGGGATGTGGGTGTCACTGATAAGGCCTCCTTTTATATACCCATCATTAACCAGCCTGAGGCATGGTTTTCCTACAACTGCTACACTTCAGTCAACAGTCCAGATGTGGGATTGGAATCACAGGTCCAGACTGGGTCAGGGAGTCATTCTTCCCCAAAGGAGCCCGTCCCATTTTTGGGACCATTTGATAGCCTCAGATTGCTTTCAGACATCAGTCCCAGACAAACCATAATTTCCTCTGATTTAACAGCCAGTAAACTGAAGACATTGACTCCATTCATTGCCACAGAACAGTGCCTTTTTCATCGCCAAGACCATCTACTCCACTCCCCAAATTTACTTCACCTCGTCTGCTGAAACGCTTCTCCGCGCTTTAACCATCCCCAAACACAGATATCCCAATGATCTCTGGGCCACCCTCCCACCTTCCTTACATTTGAGCTTGTTCAAAACTCTGCTATCTGTACCCTACATCGCACTAAAACCCATTTAGTCTGTGCTGACTGACCTACACTTTCTCCCGATGGAGATCTCTAAATGCCCTTATTTCACTGTCTCTACAATGTGCATCGACAGCGAGCAAGGACCTCACAGATATCACAGTGCTGAAACTTAGCATCAGAAAACACCACAAGCAAAGGCACAGAAACTAATCTCACTTATCGCTGGCTTGCAGAGGTCGCAGGAAAGTGGACAGAAGTATCGTTAGCTCCTCCGCATAATCGCACTCTATTTCCAGAATATTCTGTAGGACCTGCGGAATGAAAGGTTTCAGAAGAAATTCGTCAAAAACAGAGAAACGGTAGAATTCTTTCTCACTGAGAACTTGGGATGCAGGGAAGCCACTGGGAGCAGGATCCCTCGCCACTGCCCTCACCCCACTGCGGCCCAGGCCCCGCGGCAGCCTCCGCTGTGCCGCTCGCCCCGGCCCTCACCCCACTGCGGCCCTCCCCCCGGCCCTCACCCCACTGCGGCCCAGGCCCCGCTGCGACCCTCCCCCCGCTGCGGCCCTCAGTCCGGCCCTCACCCCACTGCGACCTCTGCTGCGGCCCTCACCCCGGCCCTCACCCCACTGCGACCCTCCCCCCGCTGGGACCCTCACCCCTCTGTGACCCTGACCCCACTGCGGCCCTCCCCCCGATGCGGCCCTCACCCCGGCCCTCACCCCACTGCGACCCCGCTGCGGCCCTCACCCCACTGTGACCTCTGCTGCGGCCCTCACCCCACTGCGACCCTCGCCCCTCTGTGACCCTGGCCCCGCTGCAACCGTCCCCCCGCTGCGACCCTCACCCCGGCCCTCACCCCACTGCGGCCCTCACCCCGGCCCTCACCCCACTGCGACCCTCACCCCGCTGTGACCCTCGCCCCTCTACACATTCGAGTTTGGTTCCATGTTGCGGGCTGGGATCGATTGGCTGAAGAGTCACCAGGTCTCTGTGCCACAAAGGTGAGTTGGGCAGGAAATGTACTTTAGGGTCATGGGGAATGGGTAAGAGCCCAGCCCACTGTCCTCACAGCTCAGGCCAGGCACAAGACTTGCAAATTATGCTCGGGATGAACAGGTGCGGGGGGGTGGGGGAAGAGAGAAAGAAAGAGTGTCAGGGCGAGAGAGTGAGGGGCCATTCAGGCAAGCGAGGGACCGGGCAGGCGAGCGATGGACCGGGCAGGCGAGCGAGGGCCAGGCAGGCGAGCGAGGGCCAGGCAGGCGAGCGAGGGCCAGGCAGGCGAGCGAGGGCCAGGCAGGTGAGCGAGGGGCCATTCAGGCGAGCGAGGGCCAGGCGAGCGAGGGGTCGTGTATAAGCGTGAAGCGCAGGATAATGAGAATTTTGAAAGCTTTCCTTTGGGGAGCACAGATGGTGCTCCTCACAGACTGTTCCCACAGTCGGATTTGCAAAGTTGCAATCTGAGCCAATATTAAAATGCAATTCAAGGGGCAGGAGGGGAGGGTGAAAGATGCTGAGAACAGCTTTCAATGTGGAGACTTCACATCATCAACACTCAACTCAATCAAATATTCAGGGATGTTGGTTATAATTTAGAGGGGAGGGAATGAAGAGAGAGGAGGAGAGGGGGAGGGGAGAGAGGGGGAGGCGAGAGGAGAGGGGGAGGGGAGAGAGGGGGAGGGGAGAGGAGAGAGGAGAGGGGGAGGGGAGAGAGGGGGAGGGGAGAGGAGAGGGGGAGGGGAGAGGAGAGGGGGAGGAGAGAGGAGAGGGGGAGGGGAGAGGAGAGGGGGAGGGGAGAGGAGAGGGGGAGGAGAGAGGAGAGGGGGAGGAGAGAGGAGAGGGGGAGGGGAGAGAGGGGGAGGTGAGAGGAGAGGGGGAGGGGAGAGAGGGGGAGGGGACGGGAGAGAGGGAGGGAAGAGGAGAGAGGGGGTGGGGAGAGGAGAGAGGGAGGGAAGAGGAGAGGGGGAGAGAGGGGGAGGCGAGAGGAGAGGGGGAGGGGAGAGGAGAGAGGGAGGGAAGAGGAGAGGGGGAGGGGAGAGAGGGGGAGGCGAGAGGAGAGAGGGAGGGAAGAGGAGAGGGGGAGAGAGGGGGAGGCGAGAGGAGAGGGGGAGGCGAGAGGAGAGGGGGAGGGGAGAGGAGAGGGGGAGACAAGAGAGAGGGAGGGGAGTGAGGGGGAGGGGAGAGGAGAGGGGAGTGAGGAGGGAGTGGAGAGAGAGAAAGAGCCATACAAGAAGGGAGGAGAGAGAGAGAGAGAGAGGAGGGAGACGAGACGAGGGGGGGAGAGAAGGGGGAGAGGAGGGAGAGGAGAGGAGGGAGGGGGAGAGGAGGGAGGGGAGAGGAGGGAGGAGAGAGGAGAGGACAAGGAGGAGGGGGAGAGGAGGGAGGTGGAGAGAAAGAGACATATAAAAAGGGAGAAGAGAGAGTGGAGGGAGACGAGAGGAGAGGAGAGGGAGAGGAGAGGCGGGGGAGAGGAGGGAGGGGAGAGGAGGGAGGGGAGAGGAGGGGGAGTGGAGAGGAGGGGGCGGGGAGAGGAGGGGGCGGGAATGAAGAGAGAGGAGGCGGAGGGGAGGAGAGGGGGAGGGGAGAGGGGAGGAGAGGGGGAGGGGAGAGGGGAGGAGAGGGGAGGATAGAGGAGAGGGGAGGGAAGAGGGGATGGGGAGACGAGAGGGGGAGACGAGAGAGAGAGAGATGAGAGAGATGGAGGGGTGTGAGGGGGGAGTGGAGAGAGAGAAAGAGACATACCTGAAGGGAGAAGAGAGAGAGGAGGGAGGGGGGGAGAAGAGGGGGAGAGCTGGGGGGGAGAGGAGGGGGAGAGGAGGGGGGCGAGGAGGGAGGGGAGAGGAGGGAGGGGGAAGAGGACGGGGAGGAGGGGAGAGGAGGGGGCGAGGAGGGAGGGGAGAGGAGGGAGGGGAGGGGAGAGGAGGGAGGGGAGAGGAGGGAGGGGAGAGGAGAGAGAGGAGGGGGAGAGGAGGGAGGGGAGAGGAGGGAGGGGAGAGGAGGGAGAGGAGGGGAGAGGAGGGGAGAGGAGGGAGGGGGAGAGGACGGGGAGGAGGGGAGAGGAGGGGGCGAGGAGGGAGGGGAGAAGTGGGGGAGGGGAGAGGAGAGGGGAGAGGAGGGGGGAAGAGGAGAGAGAGGAGGGGGAGAGGAGGGAGGGGAGAGGAGGGAGGGGAGAGGAAGGAGAGGGGGAGCGGAGGGAGAGGAGGGAGGGGAGAGGAGGGGCAGAGGAGGGAGGGAGGGGAGAGGAGGTGGGAGAGGAGGGGGAGAGGACGGGGAGGAGGGGAGAGGAGGGGGCGAGGAGGGAGGGGAGAAGTGGGGGAGGGGAGAGGAGAGGGGAGAGGAGGGAGGGGAGAGGAGGGAGGGGAGAGGAGGGAGGGGAGAGGAGGGAGGGGAGAGGAGGGAGGGGAGAGGAGGGAGGGGAGAGGAAGGAGAGGGGGAGCGGAGGGAGAGGAGGGAGGGGAGAGGAGGGGCAGAGGAGGGAGGGAGGGGAGGGAGGGGAGAGGAGGTGGGAGAGGAGGGGGAGAGGAGGGGAGGAGGGGGAGAGGAGGGAGGGAGGGGAGAGGACGGGGAGGGAGGGGAAAAGAGAGGGGGAAGAGGGGTGCAGAGAGAGAGACAACATGCACACAAGAGAAAGAGGTGTGTGTGCAGACTCCACAAACTCCTGTCATTATAGAAGCCTGCAGTGAACAATGGACTTCAAAAGCCACTGATCGAAACCCAGCCCTTCGGCCCACAGTGGGCTGGCAGCTGGTTAGTGATGCGGAGCGAGCCCAGCTGCGCGGGTTCAATCCCCGTACCGGCTGAGGTTATTCAGGAAGGCCCCACCTTCTCGACCTTGCCCCTCGCCTGAGGGGTGCTGACCCTCAGGTTAAATCACCACCAGTCAGCTCCCCCCTCAAAGGGTCATCTGGGACTGTGGGGACTTTACTTGGCAAGAGTGGCTGGAGGGTCGCGACCTGCCAGTGCTCAAAGTTTATAGCACCCAGGGAATTGTGGAGCCCATTCAGCGGGAGTGTCTGCACAGTCCCAAGTCTGGAATATTGCGACAGGAGAGGGCACAGAGCACAGGTCAAACATCTCCGATTACTGAAACACCAGCTTCACAAGCTAGATAACATCTCAGCTGGAGGAGCCACGGAAATAAACAACAGTATTGAAACATGCCGGTCCCCTCATAACCAACTTCATGTTCTAAATGTGATGCAAAAAGTGACATTTCTATGGCACCTTTTAGAACCTGACAACATTCTAACATGTTTTCAGCCAGAGATACTTAGAGAGTCACTGCGGTAACGTAACAGTGTGGTTTACGGGTAGCAGAAGTGGTTAGCACTGTTGCTTCACAGCTCCAGGGTCCCAGGTTCGAGTCCCTGCTGAGTCACTGTCTGTGCGGAGTCTGCACGTTCTCCCCGTGTGTGCGTGGGTTTCCTCCGGGTGCTCCGGTTTCCTCCCACAGTCCAAAGATGTGCAGGTTAGGTGGATTGGCCATGATAAATTGCCCTCAGTGAACAAAAAGGTTAGGGGGGGTTATTGGGTTACGGGGCTTGGGTGGGTCGGTGCAGATTCGATGGGCCGAATGGCATCCTTCTGCATTGCATGTTCTATGTAACAAATGATGCAACCAATTTGCACATCAACTTCCCAACACACGGCAGTGCGGTAACAAGATCATCTATTTTAAGTACTGATAATTAAGGGATAAATGTTGGCCCCAGGACACTGTGGAGCACACCCTTTCCCATCTTCAACTAAAAAGGCAAATAGGGCCCTCAGTATGATCGCCCTTTTGGCAGTGCGGCACTCCCTCAGCACTGACCCTCTGACAGTGCAGCACTCTCTCAGTACTGACCCTCTGACAGTGCGACGCTCCCTCAGTACTGACCCTCTGACAGTGCAGCGCTCCCTCAGCACTGACCCTCTGACAGTGCAGCATTCCCCTCTGACAGTGCAGCACTCCCTCAGTACTGACCCTCTGACAGTGCAGCACTCCCTCAGTACTGACCCTCTGACAGTGCAGCACTCCCTCAGTACTGACCCTCTGACAGTGCGGCACTCCCTCAGTACTGACCCTCTGACAGTGCAGCACTCCCTCAGTACTGACCCTCTGACAGTGCAGCACTCCCTCAGCACTGACCCTCTGACAGTGCAGCACTCCCTCAGTACTGACCCTCTGACAGTGCAGCGCTCCCTCAGTACTGACCCTCTGACAGTGCAGCACTCCCTCAGTACTGACCCTCTGACAGAGCAGCACTCCCTCAGCACTGACCCTCTGACAGTGCAGCACTCCCTCAGCACTGACCCTCTGACAGTGCGGCACTCCGTCAGTACTGACCCTCTGACAGTGTAGCAGTCCCTCAGTACTGACCCTCTGACAGTGCAGCACTCCCTCAGTACTGAAACTCTGACAGTGCAGCACTCCCTCAGTACTGACCCTCTGACAGTGCGGCACTCCGTCAGTACTGACCCTCTGACAGTGCGGCAGTCCCTCAGTACTGACCCTCTGACAGTGCAGCACTCCCTCAGTACTGACCCTCTGACAGTGCAACATTCCCTCAGTACTGACCCTCTGACAGTGCAACTCTCCCTCAGTACTGACCCTCTGACAGTGCAGCACTCCCTCAGTACTGACCCTCTGACAGTGCAGCACTCCCTCAGTACTGACCCTCTGACAGTGCGGCACTCCCTCAGTACTGACCCTCTGACAGTGCGGCACTCCCTCAGTACTGACCCTCTGACAGTGCAGCACTCCCTCAGTACTGACCCTCTGACAGTGCGGCACTCCCTCAGTACTGACCCTCTGACAGTGCAGCGCTCCCTCAGTACTGACCCTCTGACAGTGCAGCGCTATCTGAATAGTATAATTAACTGTCAGCTAATATTATGTTCTGAAGTCTGTGGCGGTGGCTTGAATGGGCGGCTCTCAGACTCAGAGATTGCTCATCACTGAATCATGGCTGACATCAAACATAAACCATTAAATCTTCAGTCAACACATTGAACCAAAAACGCTTTAATTCTCAGTTCAGCTTTGTATGTTTTACAGTTTTTACATCGTTGCTTTATGCTGATTGGCAACGGGTCTGCACTGGCCACCTGCAGCTGCCACCACGTCTAAAACAAGGACAATCATCCCCGTGACTCAAAGGCCATTGCCACTGGATCTGTCCAGCACCCACACATTTTGGACAAGTGCATCACCCCAAGACCCAGAACCTCTGCTGCACATCATGCAGATGCAGGGTGAATCTTAATCTCAGCCTGTGCAATCAACCCATCCATCTGAGGCTGACACAAAACACTGGGAGCTCCTGTACAACACAGGAAATCACAGTTTTAAGTGTTCACTTCACAATCGCTGTAGCCTTGTTGCACACCGCTAACCCAGTCATTCAGAATGAAAGAGATTGCTGAAGGAATAATAGACACTGGAATGTTCAAATGCAAGAAGTGATGTTTCCCTGGGCACAGATACTCCACACGACTGCGGTTCAGGAAAGATTGCATTAATTTGTGGAGCTGACAGGCTGCTTTTATTCACTTTGTGCACGGCTAAAAATTGTGATCCTGATCTCTGCGGTAAAAATATCTTCATTTGTGATTCTGAAACTGCTGAAAGAAAATTAGTGTCAAGATTGAAAGACGGAAATGTTTGGCAGGGCTCACTCTCTGAACAGCGTCATTTGTCAGGAAACATTTAATACAGACACGCCTTCCTCTCACTGCAAGGTAAGAGTGGTGCAGCTCAGCGCAAACAATTGGACGCCGAAACTCCTGCAAAATGTATCAACACAATTCAGACATTGACACTGCGGGGGCAGACTGAGAAAGGTTACTCAATTATTTTCAGCAAACTCTACAATAACAGACTTATTGGGGATGAATTTAGTTCTTTAACGTTGGCAGTTCAATCATTCCTTTCCCATCTCCCATCAGAATCGCCTGTATATATTAAATATATATATAAAATTCAGTTTTTATTCTCACTGGCGAAACACGGGTGCAATTAGATTTTGTTTAAAATACCCAAGGGCTGGATTCTCCGTCCCGGCTTGGGTCACTGTCTGTGTGGAGTCTGCACGTTCTCCCCGTGTCTGCGTGGGTTTCCTCAGGGTGCTCCGGTTTCCTCCCACAGTCCAAAGATGTGCAGATTAGGTGGATTGGCCGTGCTAAATTGCCCTTAGTGTCCAAAAAGGTTAGGTGGGGTTATTGGGTTACGGAGATAGGGCGGAGGTATGGGTTTAAGTAGGGTGCTCTTTCCAAGGGCAGGTGCAGGCTTGATGGCCGAATGGCCTCCTTCTGCATTGTAAAGTCTATCGAGAGAGCGAGACAGAGTGTGTGTGACAGACAGAAATCCTTTATCTTCCAAGGTCGAAACACTTCTGTCGCAGTCTCTCGGAAAACATCACGCAGGGACCAATCACTGACCATTATCAGGTAGAACACTGTTCCTGGCCAACTCACTGGTTGCCAGTCAACTAATCAAACCGACTCCTTCCAAAGCTGGATCCTGAGATCCACTCGGTGCCAAAGAGTCTGGTTTTTCCTGAAAACCTGGGAACACAGAGCCCTGACAAGCAGGCTTCACTTTGAATCTTCTGCTTAAAGGCAAAACCCAATTATGGGTCCAGGGACCAAGATAATCAAATAAAGTAAATGGGAACACAGGAAATAAACAGGAAGGACTCTTACAATATATACATAGAAAAATACATAGAAAATAGGAGGAGGCCATTCGGCCCTTCGAGCCTGCTCCGCCATTCATTATGATCATGGCTGATCATCAAGTTCAATCCCCTGATCCCTTTAGCCCCAAGAGCTGTATCGAATTCCTTCTTGAAATTACAGAAAGTTTTGGCCTCAATTACTTTCTGTTGTAGCGAATTCCACACATTCACCACTCTCTGGGTAAAGAAATTTCTCCTCACCTCAGTCCTAAAAGGTTTATCCTCAAACTATGACCCCCCTAGTTCTGGACTCCCCCACCATCGGGAACATTCTTTCTGAATCTACCCTGTCTAATCCTGTTAGAATTTTATAAGTTGCTATGAGATCTCCTCTCACTCGTCTAAACTCCAATGAATAGAAGTCTCTCCTCATCTGTCAGTCCCGCCATCCCAGGAATCAGTCTGGTAAACCTTCGCTGCTCTCCCTCCATAGCAAGAACATCCTTCCTCAGATAAGGACACCAAAACTTCACACAATACTCCAGGTGTGGCCTCACCAATGCTCTATACAATTGCAGTAAAATATCTCTATTCCTATACTCAAATCCTCTCGCTATGAAGGCCGACATACCATTTGCCTTCTTTCCTGCCGGCTGTACCTGCGCGCTTACTTTCAGCGACTGATGCACGAGGACACCAAGATCTCGCTGAGTATCCGCCTCTCTCAATTTACACACATTCAAATAATAATCTGCTTTCCTATTTCTGCTACTGAAGCGGAAAACCTCACATTTATCCACATTATACTGCGTCTGCCATGCATCTGCCCACTCACTCAGCCTGTCCAAATCCCACTGAAGCATCTCTGCATCCTCCTCACAGCGCACCCTCCCAGCCAGCTTTGTATCATCTGCAAATTTGGAGATAAAACATATAGTTCTCTCATCCAAATCATTAATATATAATGTGAACAGTTGGGGCCCTAGCACAGATCCCTGCGGTACCCCACTAGCCTCTGCCTACCAATCAGAAAAAGACCCATTTATTCCAACTTTTTGCTTCCTGCCTGCTAACCAGCTTTCTATCCATCTCTTTTTGGTTTTGTTTTTTTTATAAATTTAGAGCACCCAATTTCTTTTTCCAATGAAGAGTCAATTTAGGATGGCCAATCCACCTACCAGGCACATCTTTGGGTTGTGGGGGTGAGACCCGTGCAGACACAGCGAGAATGTGCAAACTCCACACGGACAGTGACCTGGTTCCTCGGTGCCGTGAGGCAGCAGTGCTAACCATGGCGGCACTGTGCTGCCCAGCTTTCTATCCATCTCAAGACACTACCCGCAATCCCAGGCGCTTTAATTTATTAATCTGCTGTGTGAGGCCTTGTTGAAAGTCTTCTGAAAGTCTAAATAAACCACATCCACTGGCTCTCCCTGGTCAACTCTACTAGTTAGATTTTCAAAGAATTCTAGTAGATTTGTAAAGCATGATTTCCCTTTCGTAACCCCACGCTGACTCTGTCTGATTACACCACTGCTTTCCAAATGCTGTGTTACGAAATCCTTGATAATGGACTCAGTAACTTCCCTCCTACCGACATCATGCTCACTGGTCTACAGTTCCCGCTTTTCTCTCGAGCTCCCTTTTTGAATAGCGGGGTTACATTCGCTACCCTCCAATCTGTAGGAACCAATCCAGAGTCGAAAACATTTTGGAGAATGACCACCAATGGATCTACTATTTCTAGGGCCACTTCCTTAAGTACTCTGGGATGAAGATTATCCGGCCCTGGAGATTGATCTGCCTTCAATTCCATTAATTTCCCCAAAACCATTTCTTTACTAACACTAATTTCTTTCAGCTCCTCACTGAAACTTGTGTTTCCCAGAACTTCCGGTACATTATTCATGTCTTCCTTTGTGAAGACAGGAGCAAAGTACGAATTTAGTTCCTCAGCTATTTCTTTGTTCCCTGTTGTGAATTCCCCCGTTTCTGACTGTAAGGGGCCTACATTAGTTTTTATCAATCTTTTTCCCTTCACATACTATCGTTACATTTACAGTCCGTTTTTATGTTCCCCGCTAACTTCCTTTCAATTTGTATTTTCCCCTTAATCAATCCCTTGGTCTGTCTTTGCTGAATTTTAAACTGTTCCCAACCCTCAGGTCTATTGCTTTTTCTTGCTAATTTGTTTGCCCCGTCTTTGAATCTAATACTATCTCTAATTTCCCCTGTAAGCCATGGTTTGCGCCACAATTGCCTGTATGTTTTTGCACCAAATAGGAATATATTCAGTTAATATTCGTATAAATAAGCAAAATACTGTGGATGCTGGAATCTGAAGGAAGAACAGAGGACTCTGGATAAACTCAGCAGGTCGGCCAGCATCTATGAGGAGAGAAACAGGGTTAACATTTCCATTCAGAGACTCTCCTTTCAATTTTGTCGATGGGTACAGACTCAAAATGTTAACTGTGTTTCTATGCTGATAGGTGCTGCCAGATCTGCTGGGTTTTCCTCTGTCTTGTTTCAGTTAATATTCATGTTGAGCCAGAGACCAAAGTTACATAGGTTTACAGCACTGAAACTGGCCATTTGGCCCATCAGGCGTATGCTCGTGTTTATGCTCTAAAGTGAGCCTCCTGCCACTCTATTTCACCTCACCCGATCAGAATAGCCTTCTCTTTTTCCGCACTCGTGTTTATTCAGCTTCCCTTTGGGTATCTATACTGTCCAGCTCACCCACTCCCTGTGGGAGCAGGGTCCACATTCCCCAGTCTCTGACTAAAGATGCTGCTCCTGAATTCCATATTGGATTGATTCGTCGCTATTTTATTTTTGCAGCTTGGATTTAGGGATTTGGTTTCGCCCACAAGTGGAAACATCTTCTCGATCTTTACTTTAGCACACCCCTTAGGCCTCATTCAGAACACCTCTCAGCATGCCCTATTCTGGAGTAGGAATCCCTGGCCTGTTCACTCTTTGATGATCGTTAAAACTTCCCAGTTATGATAATACCTTTAAAGAGCAGGTCTGCTGGCAATTGAACAAATGAAGTGGGTCTTTGACGAACCAAGTCAAAACTTTCAGAAGACTCAAAAATAAGAAATCGGACACAATGTGAATGAACCGTCAGTGTTGAGAATTACAAAGACAAATTAATAACTGCACAAATGGAAGTCAGATTAAATTTGAGGTGCTGCATTTCAGGAGGAAGAAAGTGGGAAGGACATAAACACAGAAGGAGACAAGGAGTCAGTGCAGGATTAGGTGGCCAGGCCTGTCGAACCTGCTGAGCCACTCAATATCTGATCTTTAGCTTCAGCTGCACTGTCCTGCCCGCTCCCCGTACCCCTTGATTCCGAGGCTGCAAAAAGCAGTCTATCCCAGCCTGATATATTATCAATGATGGAGCATCTACAACCCTATGCGGTCGAGAATTCCAAAGATTTGCAACCCGCCGGACAACCTGGAAGTGATCAGCTCCGCCATGATTCTACACAAACTCTGGCTGCGATGCTGCCCAGAAAAGGGCAAGTACTACACAGGACCCCTCCCGAAATCGGCACTGGCCTGTGGCCGAGCTTGCCACACCATCCTGTTACTGACCCCTCTCCCACACCTGCATGCACTGCAGCCGAGAGAGGGGGGGTCTGGCTTCAGAGGAAAGGGCCAGTTGTCACTTGAAGCAGTTACTCAGCAGTGATGCAGTGAGTGGAATCTGCAGCAGCTGGGCTGGGACAGGCTGGCACTGGTTTTCAATGCCGTTCCACGGTTCTGGCAGGTTGCAGCAGGACAGTTGGTTGATGCCTCCGGCTGTGCCAGGAACTGCCTCCGTCCGCCCCTGCAGAGGAGACCCTTCAAACCGCAACGTGGCCTCCTCGTGTCAGCACAGCAGCCGACACAATCATTCTTCCAGACAAACGGAGGTTAAAAATTCATTTGAAAGGAAGAAAGATTTGCATTTCCGCAGCATAATTCATGAGCTCAGGATGTCCCTGAGCACTTACTCGACCGCGAAGTGTTTCTGACGTGTACTCACTGTCCTGATGTGGTTGCCAACGGCTACAAGAACAAAGAACAAAGAACAGGACAGCACAGGAACAGGCCCTTCGGCCTCCAAGCCCGTGATGACCATGCTGCCCGACTGAACTACAATCTTCTACATTTCCGGGGTCCGTATCCCTCTATTCCCATCCTATTCATGTATTTGTCAAGATGCCCCTTAAATGTCACTATCGTCCCTGCTTCCACCACCTCCTCCGGCAGCGAGTTCCAGGCACCCACTACCCTCTGTGTAAAAAAACTTACTTCGTACTGACCCCCTCCCCAAATGCAGCACTTCCTCAGTACTGACCCTCTGACAGTGCAGCACTCCCTCAGTACTGACCCTCTGACAGTGCAGCACTCCCCCAGTACTGACCCTCTGACAGTGTAGCACTCCCTCAGTACTGACCCTCTGACAGTGCGACACTCCCTCAGTACTGACCCTCTGACAGTGCATCACTCCCTCAGTACTGACCCTCTGACAGTGCGGCGCTCCCTCAGTACTGACCCTCTGACAGTGCGGCACTCCCTCAGTACTGATCCTCTGACAGTGCGGCACTCCCTCAGTACTGACCCTCTGACAGTGCGGCACTCCCTCAGTACTGACCCTCTAACAACACAGCACTCCCTCAGTACTGACCCTCTGACAGTGCGGCACTCCCTCAGTACTGACCCTCTGACAGTGCAGCACTCCCTCAGTACTGACCCTCTGACAGGGCAGCACTCCCTCAGTACTGACCCTCTGACAGTGCAGCACTCCCTCAATACTGACCCTCTGACAGTGCAGCACTCACTCAATACTGACCCTCTGACAGTGCAGTGCTCCCTCAGCACTGACCCTCTGACAGTGCAGCACTTCCTCAGTACTGACCCTCTAACAACACAGCACTCCCTCAATACTGACCCTCTGACAGTGCGGCACTCCCTCAATACTGACCCTCTGACAGTGCAGTGCTCCCTCAGCACTGACCCTCTGACAGTGCAGCGCTCCCTCAGTACTGACCCTCTGACAGTGCGTCACTCCCTCAGTACTGCCTCTCTGACAGTGCAGCACTCCCTCAGTACTGACCCTCTGACAGTGCGGCACTCCCTCAGTCCTGACCCTCTGACAGTGCAGCACTCCCTCAGTACTGACCCTCTAACAACACAGCACTCCCTCAGTACTGACCCTCTGACAGTGCAGCACTCCCCCAGTACTGACCCTCTAACAACACAGCACTCCCTCAGTACTGACCCTCTGACAGTGCAGCACTCCCCAAGTACTGACCCTCTAACAACACAGCACTCCCTCAGTACTGACCCTCTGACAGTGCGGCACTCCCTCAGTACTGACCCTCTAACAACACAGCACTCCCTCAGTACTGACCCTCTGACAGTGCGGCACTCCCTCAGTACTGACCCTCTGACAGTGCAGCACTCCCTCAGTACTGACCCTCTGACAGTGCAGCACTCCCTCAGTACTGACCATCTGACAGTGCAGCACTCTCTCAGTACTGACCCTCTGGCCGTGCAGCACTCCCTCAATACTGACCCTCTGACAGTGCAGCACTCACTCAATACTGACCTTCTGACAGTGCAGTGCTCCCTCAGCACTGACCCTCTGACAGTGCAGCACTTCCTCAGTACTGACCCTCTAACAACACAGCACTCCCTCAATACTGACCCTCTGACAGTGCGGCACTCCCTCAGTGCTGACCCTCTGACAGTGCGGCACTCCCTCAATACTGACCCTCTGACAGTGCAGTGCTCCCTCAGCACTGACCCTCTGACAGTGCGTCACTCCCTCAGTACTGCCCCTCTGACAGTGCAGCACTCCCTCAGTACTGACCCTCTGACAGTGCGGCACTCCCTCAGTACTGACCCTCTGACAGTGCAGCACTCCCTCAGTACTGACCCTCTAACAACACAGCACTCCCTCAGTACTGACCCTCTGACAGTGCAGCACTCCCCAAGTACTGACCCTCTAACAACACAGCACTCCCTCAGTACTGACCCTCTGACAGTGCGGCACTCCCTCAGTACTGACCCTCTGACAGTGCAGCACTCCCTCAGTACTGACCCTCTAACAACACAGCACTCCCTCAGTACTGACCCTCTGACAGTGCGGCACTCCCTCAGTACTGACCCTCTGACAGTGCGGCACTCCCTCAGTACTGACCCTCTAACAACACAGCACTCCCTCAGTACTGACCCTCTGACAGTGCGGCACTCCCTCAGTACTGACCCTCTGACAGTGCAGCACTCCCTCAGTACTGACCCTCTGACAGTGCAGCACTCCCTCAGTACTGACCCTCTGACAGTGCAGCACTCCCTCAATACTGACCCTCTGACAGTGCAGCACTCACTCAATACTGACCCTCTGACAGTGCAGTGCTCCCTCAGCACTGACCCTCTGACAGTGCAGCACTTCCTCCGTACTGACCCTCTAACAACACAGCACTCCCTCAATACTGACCCTCTGACAGTGCGGCACTCCCTCAGTGCTGATCCTCTGACAGTGCGGCACTCCCTCAATACTGACCCTCTGACAGTGCAGTGCTCCCTCAGCACTGACCCTCTGACTGTGCAGCACTTCCTCAGTACTGACCCTCTAACAACACAGCACTCCCTCAATACAGACCCTCTGACAGTGCGGCACTCCCTCAGTGCTTACCCTCTGACAGTGCGGCACTCCCTCAATACTGACCCTCTGACAGTGCAGCGCTCCCTCAGTACTGACCCTCTGACAGTGCGTCACTCCCTCAGTACTGCCCCTCTGACAGTGCAGCACTCCCTCAGTACTGACCCTCTGACAGTGCGGCACTCCCTCAGTACTGACCCTCTGACAGTGCGGCACTTCCTCAGTACTGACCCTCTAACAACACAGCACTCCCTCAATACTGACCCTCTGACAGTGCGGCACTCCCTCAGTGCTGACCCTCTGACAGTGCGGCACTCCCTCAATACTGACCCTCTGACAGTGCAGTGCTCCCTCAGCACTGACCCTCTGACAGTGCAGCACTCCCTGATTTGCCAGTCACGGCCCCCCGGAATCAGGACAGGACGTGGCCGGTAGATTCCGCGAGAGGCCTCTTCTGGTGGTTGTTAAGCCTTGTGAGATCATAGAATCATAGAATTTACAGTGCAGAAGGAGGCCATTCGGCCCATCAAGTCTGCACTAGCCCTAGGGAAGAGCACCCTATTTAAGCCCATGCCCCATCCCTATCCGCATTACCCAGCAACCCCACCTAACCATTTTGGGCACGAAGGGCAATTTATCACGGCCAATCCACCTAACCTGCACACTTTGGACTGTGGGAGGAAACCGGAGCACACGGAGGAAACCCACACAGGCACGGGGAGAATGTGCAGACTCCGCACGGACAGTGACCCAAGCCAGGAATCAATCCTGGGACGCTGGAGCTGTGAAGCAACTGTGCTATCCACAATGCTATCCCAAGATCTAATGAGATCTTGTGAGATGTTGTGAGCTGGTTCCCACCCGCGATGTGCGGGACCCAGACTTGCATAGTGAAGTGAGCTTAAATGATCACTTAACTTTATTAACTCCAGATCTAACCAGCACCAAGTGTCTACCGGCCTAGCTGAGGCCCCAGCCATGCGCCGTTTAGCACTGGGTTGTTGGTATGTGGCAGGGTGGCACCCTGGCAGTGCTGATGCTATCTGGGAATCTTGGCACTTCCCACCTGGTAATGTCAGCTGCCCAAGTGGCATTTTGCCCACACGGGATCGGGCCCGGGGTGCCTTGTCCTTACTGGGTGGGGTGCGGGGACCGAGAACCCCGCACCACAGGGGAGTTGTGGCATGTGCGGGGGTCTCTGAGGGTCGCGTCGGTGGGGATGGGGGTGGGGGTTTGAGAGCTTGGGGTGCCGAGCGACGCCGCTCAGTGCAGGAAACGCGACGGAGTGCGGCCAAACAGGGGGAGGCCCGAGAAACAAAATCAGACAATAGCGGGGTCAGCGCCGGCAACGAGCCGCTAATCCCACCCAGAACACACGAGATCGCAGCCAGTGTTTCTGACTCCGGGAAACAAGGTTGCTGCCCAGAAAGCCATAGCTGACACCCACTGATTTGGTGATATCAGCAACTGTGCCGCAAGTCACAACTGCCCCGCTCCTGACAGGAATCCTTTCCAGGAGCCCTGCTGGAATGGAGAACGTCCTCACAGCTCCCAGACTCCAGCGGGCACACCAACCCCACCATTACCCCCACTGTTTGTTTGTGTAACACCAGGTAGAACACTGATTCAGCAGAGTTGTCTCCAACACAGCCTATCCCAAATAAAGACACTCAATTCCCCAAACACACTTCCCCTTCCCAACCTCAAAGTGACATTTGCCTGGGACATCAGTAACGTTCGCTGTCACTGTTACAGTTATCACCTCATTTCCTCGGTCTTTCTGTCTCATGTCCAGGCTGCTACAGGAACCCATGAAACATCACTGGCCTTTAATCAAACTCCTCCAGATCAGAGTATCCTAGCCACACAGCAACATTCTTCAACGTGTGCTTTACTGATCCACATCAAGGCCACTGAATTTGAAATACACAGAACCTCGAGCAGCTCAGCATCCTGCACTTCCCTCAATCACAATGTTCACGTCTCGTACAACCAGGCAGCTCACAAACCAGTCTCAGAGGCAGGGCCCAAGGCAAAAAAAAACCAAAATGGGACTGAGTGACCTACATAGAGAATGAACCGTCACTAGCTGGCAGCCACAGAGACACAACACAACACTCCAAATGTCCTCAAATTAACCCAAAGGATTTTACAAAGTCAAACATCAGCAGTTACATTATTGAGTGTAAAATCGGGAGTGAATGTTAACCTTCCACACTCAGCACCTGCTCCCATCAGAAGCTCCGTGTAATAAAAAGTTGGGATCAAATCACCAATCTCGTGCTGCCAAACTGGAAGCTTTGCTCACAAGAACATACAGTGCAGAAGGAGGCCATTCAGCCCATCGAGTCTGCACCGATCCACCTAAGCCCTCACTTCCACCCTATCCCCATAACCCGATAACCCCTCCGAACCTTTTTGTTCATTGAGGGCAATTTATCATGGTCAATCCACATAACCTGCACATCTTTGGACTGTGGGAGGAAACCGGAGCACCCGGAGGAAACCCACGCAGACACAGGGAGAACGTGCAGACTCCGCACGGACAGTGACCCAAGGCGGGAATCGAACCCGGGACCCTGGAGCTGTGAAGCCACAGTGCTAGCCACTGTGCTACCGTGCTGCCCCTTCAGTCTGCTCTGTTGTTCAATTAGATGAAAGGTGCCCTGTACCGTAACCCCATATACTCACACTGACCCTGTACCGTAACCCCATATACTCACACTGACCCTGTACCGTAACCCCATATACCCACATTGACCCTGTAACCCTTAGCTAGTTAAAATCTATCAAACTCAGTTTTCAGATTGTCAGCTGACCCCAAAGGGGGAGGAGGGGAATGATGCTTCCCGACATCACCCCGTGGCTCGGGGTTCAAGGCCTCTGTGTCTCTCTCCTCTCCCCCCACCCCCCCTTCACCCTCCCCCCCTCCTCTCTCTCTCCCTCTCTTCCCACCCCCACCAACCACAGGAAATAGTGGATCTGTAAAATGCTTTGGGATGCTGTAAGGTTGTGAAATTCCAGGCTATACTCCTTTACTCTTTTAATCTTCTTAAAACATCTCAATCAGATCCTCCCCGTAATCCTCAACACGCCAGAGCCAAGGTTACATTTTTGCAGAGCCTGTGGGAATGGGGAGAGAGGGTTGGGGAGCCACAGGGGGATACAGATTACAGAGCCCCCGGGAGGGGGAGATACTGTCACATCAGAGGAGATAGTTTATCACCTGCTATCGTACCAACTCCTTTAATCACCTTAACACCCCGGAGATGATCACCTGTTTTTTTTCCAAATATATTTATTCAAATTTTCCAACAAATTTTCAACTCCTAGCTACTTGGATCCCGAGGTACCAAAAGCTCCTTTCCGCCCTCTTCAGCGGTAGCTCGTCTACCCCCCTTCCCTGGTCCCCTGAATGCACCACAAAGAGCTCACTCTTCCCGACGTTGAGTTTATACCCCGAAAAGTCCCCAAACTCCCTAAGGATCCGCATGACCTCCGCCATCCCCTCCACTGGATCCGCCACATACAACAACAGGTCATCGGCATACAGCGACACCCGGTGTTCCTCTCCCCCCCGGACCAGTCCCCTCCATTTCCTGGACTCCCTCAGTGCCATGGCCAGCGGCTCAATTGCCAGTGCAAACAACAGGGGGGATCAGGGGCACCCCTGCCTCGTCCCCCGGTACAGCCGAAAGTATCCGACCTCCGCCGGTTCGTAGCCACACTCTCCACCGGGGCTCTATATAGCAGCCTGACCCAACTGATGAACCCCTCCCCGAACCCAAACCTCCGCAACACTTCCCAAAGATACTCCCACTCCACCCAATTAAAGGCCTTCTCCGCGTCCATAGCTGCCACTACCTCCGCTTCCCCCTCCACCGAGGGCATCATAATCACATTGAGGAGCCTCCGCACATTTGTATTTAGCTGCCTACCCTTCACAAATCCCGTCTGGTCCTCATGAATCACCCCCGGGACACAGTCCTCAATTTTCGTAGCCAGCACCATCGCCAGCAACTTAGCGTCAACATTGAGGAGCGAGATCGGTCTATACGACCCACATTGCAATGGATCCTTGTCCCGCTTCAGGATCAGAGAGATCAGCGCCCTGGACATTGTCGGGGGAAAGGTCCCCCCCTCCCTCGCCTTATTAAAAGTCCTCACTAGCAATGGGCCCAGCAGGTCCACGTATTTCCCGTAAAATTCAACCGGGAACCCATCCGGCCCCGGGGCCTTCCCCGCCTGCATGCTCCCCAACCCTTTAACCAGCTCCTCCAGCCCAATCGGCACCCCAACCAGCCACCTCGTCCTCCTCCACCCTCGGGAACCTCAGCTGATCTAGGAATCGTCGCATCCCCTCCTCCCCGCTGGGGGCTCAGACCTGTACAGATCCCCATAGAAGTCCCTAAATACCTTGTTTATTCTCACCGCACACCACACCGTATTCCCCCCTCTATC